>NC_088880.1:10772106-11032106 GCF_032884065.1 Artemia franciscana | reverse complement strand
CTAAAAAACTAAAAAAACTAAAAAAACTAAAAAAAGGTAAAAAACTAAAAAAAATAAAAAATAAAAAAAAACTAAAAAAAAGGAAAAAACTGAAAAATAAGCTAAAATAAAGGTAAAAACCAATAAAAAACTAAAAAGAAAAAAAGGGAAAAACTAAAAAAAATTTTCATCTAAAAAACTAAAAAAAACTAAAAAAGGTAAAAACTAAAAGAACTAAATCTATATATATAAAAATAAGTTGTCTGTCTGTCTGTGGATGGATCAGGTGACGTCACCTGAAAAAACTGGATCAGGTGACGTCAAAACTGAAAAAACTAAAAAAAGGCAAAAACTACAAAAAAAACTAAAAACTAATAAAAAAAATAAAAAAGCTAAAAAACTAAAAAAACTAAAAAAAGGCAAAAAACTACAAAAAAAAACTAAAAACTAATAAAAAAGCTAAAAAACTAAAAAAACTAAAAAAAGGCAAAAACTACAAAAAAAACTAAAAACTAATAAAAAAAATAAAAAAGCTAAAAAACTAAAAAAGCTAAAAAAACTAAAAAAAGGTAAAAAACTAAAAAAACTAAAAACTAAAAAAAACTAAAAAAAAAAGGAAAAAAACTGAAAAATAAGCTAAATTAAAGGTAAAAAACCAATAAAAAACTAAAAAAAAAACTGAAAAAAACTAAAAAAAGGCAAAAACTACAAAAAAAAAACTAAAAACTAATAAAAAAAGTAAAAAAGCTAAAAAACTAAAAAAACTAAAAAAACTAAAAAAAGGTAAAAAACTAAAAAAAATAAAAAATAAAAAAAAACTAAAAAAAAAGGAAAAAACTGAAAAATAAGCTAAAATAAAGGTAAAAACCAATAAAAAACTAAAAAGAAAAAAAGGAAAAAACTAAAAAAAATTTTCATCTAAAAAAACTAAAAAAAAACTAAAAAAGGTAAAAACTAAAAGAACTAAAAAAAGAAAAAAAATAAAATGACGAAACTCAAAGAGAAAGCGACCAGGACAAAAGGAATGTTCGATTAGCAATCAACAAAGCACCGGGACACAGGGAGTATAAATGACGACCAGGACATAAGTAAAAAAAAAAAACTATCTATATATATAAAAATAAGTTGTCTGTGGATCTGTGGATCGTGGATCAGGTGACGTCACCTGAAAAAACTGGATCAGGTGACGTCAAAACTGAAAAAACTAAAAAAAGGCAAAAACTACAAAAAAAAACTAAAAACTAATAAAAAAGAAAAAAGCTAAAAAACTAAAAAAACTAAAAAAAAGGCAAAAAACTACAAAAAAAAACTAAAAACTAATAAAAAAGCTAAAAAACTAAAAAAACTAAAAAAAAGGCAAAAACTACAAAAAAAACTAAAAACTAATAAAAAAAATAAAAAGCTAAAAAACTAAAAAAACTAAAAAAAGGTAAAAAACTAAAAAAAATAAAAACTAAAAAAACTAAAAAAAGGTAAAAAACTAAAAAAAATAAAAACTAAAAAAAAAATAAAAAAAGGAAAAAAAACTGAAAAATAAGCTAAAATAAAGGTAAAAACCAATAAAAAACTAAAAAAAAAACTAAAAAAACTAAAAAAAGGCAAAAACTACAAAAAAACTAAAAACTAATAAAAAAAGTAAAAAAGCTAAAAAACTAAAAAAACTAAAAAAACTAAAAAAAGGTAAAAAAACTAAAAAAAATAAAAAATAAAAAAAAACTAAAAAAAAAAGGAAAAAACTGAAAAATAAGCTAACATAAAGGTAAAAACCAATAAAAAACTAAAAGAAAAAAGGAAAAAACTAAAAAAAATTTTCATCTAAAAAACTAAAAAAAACTAAAAAAGGTAAAAACTAAAAGAACTAAAAAAGAAAAAAATAAATGACGACACTCAAAGAGAAAGCGACCAGGACAAAAGGAATGTTCGATTAGCAATCAACAAAGCACCGGGACACAGGGAGTATAAATGACGACCAGGACATAAGTAAAAAAAAAAATTAACAAAACTAAAAAGAAGGTAAAAAAACTAAAAAATCTAAAAATCTAAATAAACTAAAAAAGAAAAAAAAAGGAAAAAAATAAAGGAGAAAAACAAAACTAAAAAACGAATGTATATACAGACCGGTACACCGGGATACAAATGACGACCGGGACACAGGGAATATAAATGACGACCGGGACACAGGGACACAACTACAACGGGGACACCGGGGGAAACAGGGGGATATAAATGACGACCGGGACAAAAAAACTAAAAAGAAAAAAAAACTAAAAACTAATAAAAAAACTAAAAAATCTAAATAAGCTAAAAAAGACAAAAAAAGGAAAAAAATAAAGGAGAAAAACAAAACTAAAAAACGAATGTATATACAGACCGGGACACCGGGATACAAATGACGACCGGGACACAGGGAATATAAATGACGACCGGGACACAGGGACACAACTACAACGGGGACACCGGGGGAAACAGGGGGATGTAAATGACGACCGGGACACCGGGACAGGGAATGGTCGATTAGCAATCACCATCAACAAAGCTCAAGGGCAATCATTAGAATCATGAGGTATAGATCTGAATACAGATTGTTTTCCCATGGACCATTATATGTTGCATGTTCAAGAGTCGGTAAACCTGACAATCTATTTATATGCAAAGACAATGGGACAGCAAAGAATGTTGTATATTCGCAAGTTTTACGTAGTTAAAACCATATATATATATATATATATATATATATATATATATAATATATATATATTCACAGGTGGGACATAGGGACACAACTACAATGGCGCGTAACTATTATGGCGCGTAACGACTTACGCGCGCGGGGGGGCTTGGGGGGGCGCGAAGCGCCCCCACCAACTAGGTGTTGGGGTGGCGCGAAGCGCCACCCCAACAGCTAGTATATATATATAAGCCAATAAATATATGCGTTGTCTAAATTCTATATGACGTTTCAAGCCAATTTTTATATAACTAATAATCTAGATTGTTTCCATCTGCACTAGCCATGGAGCTTGTCGGACGACCGGCATAAAAAAGAAAAAAACATAATGAATAAACACTTTTCGGAGTACTGAGCAGAGAGAAAGATCTACAAGAGGTTAATAAAAAAGAGAAAAAAGCAAGTAGAAGAGATTAGGGTCACAAAGATCAGCGAGGAATACTTGCAAAAGATTCAAAACAGTTTTGGAGTGAATTAAGGCGGGAATTCAAGGCTAATGACAAACACATACCTCAAGCTGAGTCGTGGACAACATACCTGGAGTAGGACACTAGCAAAAGGGAGCAATATGGAGACGGTATAGGGAGTTTAGCAGAGGAGCTACGGGACCAGAACGGTTTCCCCTTAAGACAAGAGGATTATAGTCTCTTAGAACCGATCAAGGTAGAGGAAGTATGGGCAAGCCTAAAAGAAATGAAGGGATCTTCGGTGCCGGGGTGGATGGAATACCAACAAAAATTTGGAAAATAGGGAAAACAGTTCTAGTACCAGTTTTAGCAGCAGTTTTCAGTTTTGTGACTGAAAAAAGGAAATGGCCTGATCAGTGGAATTTGTCAGTAGGAATACCAATTTTTAAAGCGGTAATAGGCAGGATCATAGTGATTTTAGAATAATTAGTTTAGGAAATGTGATGAGTAAGGTTTTTTGCAAGGTTATAGAATCAAGATTAGGGAAGTGGTTGGATGAAAAGGAACTGTTATCCCCTTTCCAGGTAGGGCTTAGAAAAAACCATAGTGCAATAGATCATATTTTTACTTTGAGAATTTTGGTAGAGAAGTATAGGAAAGGAAAAGGGGGAAGGTTATTTGCAGCTTTTTTAGACCTAAAAGGAGCATATGATAATGTGGATAGGCACCTGTTGATGTTAAACCTGTTATCTTTAGGATTGCCTCACTATTTTGTATTGTTGCTGTCGGAAATATATAAGTACGTGAAGTTAGTAGTGAGAGTGGCGGGTAAGTGCTCAACTCCAGTGCTATCCTTATTGGGACTAAAGCAGGGATGTGTGCTGTCACCGAAATTGTTTAGCCTTTATTTAAATGATGCCAATGAATTTTTCGTTAAGAGCAATGCACCAATGATATCGATAGATTTGCTTAAACTGTGCTTGCTACTATTTGCTGACGACATCGTATTACTGGCTGAGTCAAAGGAGAAACTGCAACAATTATTAGAGATTACGGATTTTTATTTGGAAGAGGAGAAGTTAATCCTGAACACATCGAAGACAGTGGTGATGGTATTTGGTCGTAAAGCCATGGGAAGTGAAGATGTAAATTTTTCCTTTAAAGGTGAAACTATACCAGTAAAAAATGAATTTGTTTATCTTGGGGTAAAGTTTACTAGTAATGGGAAATTCAGCGGGCATCTGGATCTAGCGAGTGCAAGGGGGAGGTATAATAGCGGTGAAATGGCGAGGAGTAGTCTTAGACTAAATAGAGATATTAGAGTACATAAGAGGATTTGGACAAGCAAGATAGTACCGGCGATGCATTATGGAGCAGAGGTCTGGGGCTATCGGAAAGGTCCGAAACTTCAGGTGGTTATGATGAGACATTATAAGAGGATTTTAGGACTAGGGGATTCGTTTAGTAATTTGGTAATCCAGGGAGATTTAGGGCTAGCATCTCTGTGATCTATGAGGCTAGTGACCATGGTGAGATATTGGGTTAGGATACTGGGTATGCAGAGATATACGGTAGCAAAGGCAGCATACTTAGAGGCGTTGAGACAGAAAAGTAAAGCATGGTGGCCGGGGGAGATTAAGGATATCTTAGATAAGTGTGCATTAGGGCAATGATGGAATGAAGGAAAGGGGACTATGGGTATGGAGGAAATAGTAATAAGGGAGGTACAAGAGAGGTTGAAGAAACAAGAAATGCAGATATGGTGGGCAAGTCTGGATCGTTCAGGGTCGTTAAAATTGTATAGACAGATAAAGGGTAGTTTGGGGGAGGAGGTATTTTGGAAGGTTGGGTAAAGTAGAGAGGATTTGAAGGCTTATTTGGATTGGAGGGGAAATGGATTTTTGATTGGTGAAAAAAGAAAGTATCAAGGGAGGAAAGGGGAGAAAGTAGAATATATTGCTTTTCCTATGTGTGGACCTCAACATGAAAGTTTAATACATTTTTTTTGTGAATGTGTTGAATTGAATGAATGGAGGCGAGAGATGTATGGTAAAGAAAAATCGAATGAGGTATGGATGGTAGATAGAATGAAAGAGACAGATTTCCTGAGTATTAAAAGGATAGCAAGGTTTGTCAGGATTGCACCGGCACATCGTGAGCGTTTTCTTTAAATAGTATTAATTTATTTTAGTTATTGTTGTTTGTTTTTGTTATATAAATTTCCTATGACCCACAGGCTTTTTCTGGAAGAAATTACTATCATTATTATACTCTTTTGTGTGGACAGGAAAAATAAATTATACTACACCCCCTCCCAGAAACGCTAAAAAAAAAAACTTTCCTGGGAGTTTTGATTTATTTCCCCACCTTGAGACGGAAATCAACTGGACTCTTAACTGTAAAATTACTCCGGAAAATCGCCTTCAGTCACCTGATGTATAACCTAACGTGATTGGCTAGGTGTTACGAACACTTACCAGTTAAATAAAGCAAAATATGTAAAATCAAGTGTGCATGTTTATGCTATGTGTTTCACGCTACTCCCTGTAGATACAATCTAGTAAAAAGCAACTCTGAGGGCAAAATGAGAATAGTGTTTTAGTCTTTATTTTATTATAATGAAAGTAATGATTTATTATTTTATTAATTCATTCATTATTTTAGTAAGTTAAATGTTTTATAGCTCAAAGCAGATCGTGCTACATGACCCAAATAATTTTTGTGTCCAGTAAAACCTAAATCCTTTAGGACAGTAAACTTTGAAAAAAAAACATATCTTTTACACGATTTTCTTGTGCTATATGCTGTTGCAGGGCTGTACCTTTCATGCAAATCTAACCCTATATGTTTCAATAATCGATAGAGATTTAAGAAAAATTAGTATTTTATTGAAGTAATAAATGAGAAATATATAAAATAGAACTGTGAGGACTCGATGAAGATATTTTGAGTTTGAATATAGTAATGAAAGTTGAATTTTTTGCTCTGTGATTCCTTAGAAATTTTTGCTAGAACATTTTTTGTGAGCCATCTTCTATGGCCGGCGTCCTCCCCCCCCAAAAAAAAAATATCTCCCGCGGAAAATAAAGGGCGAGGAAACGTTACAAATGTATTTAGCACTTTTTTTTAAGCAAATTTCATTGTGATAGTGATTGTGGTGGATTGAGGGAGTAAAGACCTTATGTTTACCTTCTAGGTTTCTAACTACAATTGCTCTTCAAATGATGTTTTTTTCCTTGTAAGATATTGGTTCTCACAATAAAGCTCAGCAAACCATAAAGTTAATTCCGTTTTTAATTATTGTTTCTATGGTAACGAAGACTTAATTTCCCGAAAGTTCATGAAACATTAATCTTCTGGTATTCGTCTTTTTACTGCTATGATTTATCAAGTCATGTATGATTATAAGGAGCTATGTCTACAAAATTTCATTGATGTATGTATTGATTTCGTAGGGTTGTCACCAATTTGTTAAGTTTACAGTAGCTAATTAAGCGTTAGTATTTTTGTTACCCACCCCCTGTTCCCTCGTAAATATAGTCTGGCGTAGCCTACTTCCACTCCGTAGGGTCGGCAGCTAGGCCATCCGGCCCTCGTATAACGGTATGAAGATTTCATTCCAAGGCGGAGTTTTTTTTTTCAGATATGTTTTGTTCATACCTATTTAGCCTATATATTTCCAAATTGATTAGTTTATCTTACTTGTAAGTGTACAAGCACATGAACTTCTATATATATATATATATATATATATATATATATATATATATATATATATATATATATATATATATATATATATATATATATATATGTATATATATATATATATATATATATATATATATATATATATATATATATATGTATATATATATATATATATATATACATATATATTATATATGTACACGTTATATATATGTATATATATATACATATATATTATATATGTACACGTTACCGTGAGTGTCTGAAATATTGTTAATGTCGACATTCACTGGTGAATGTTCGAACTTCCTTTTTCTGTGCTTGGATTCAATTAGCTTTACGAGTTAGCCTTTACAGTCTGATGCAAGCTATGTTGGTAATTAAATAAAAAAGAAATATTTTTTTTTAACTGAAAGTAAGAAGCGACATTAAAACTTAAAACGAACAGAAATTACTCCGTATATGAAATGGGTTGTCCCCTCCGCAATCCCTCGCTCTTTACGGTAAAGCTTTTAATTGTTTTAAAAAGTAGAATTGTGGCTGAGTCAATTTTAACGTAAAGAGCGAAGGATTGCGGAGGGGACAACCCATTTCAAATACGGAGTAATTTCTGTTCGTTTTAAGTTTTATTGTCGCTCCTTACTTTCAGTTAAAAAACTAGTTTTTTATTTAATTTCTGAACGTTTTTGAATTAATGCATGTTTGATTTTGGCTCTCCGCACATAAATTATGAAAATGAAATTTGTATATTAATTCTTTTTTTGGCTAAATGGGTTTCTCTTAGTTTTGATCAGACGATTTTGAGAAATAAGGGGTGGGGAAGGAGGCTTAGTTGCCCTCCAATTTTTCGGTTACTTAAAGAGGCAACTAGAACTTTTAATTTTTAACGAACGTTTTTATTAGTAAAAAATATACGTAACTTAAGAATTAACTTATGTAACAAACTTTTATTTTCTTATATTTTTATTATGTATACGATGGGGTTTGTACACTCGTTAATACCTCGCTCTTTACACTAAATCGTTTTGTCCCAATTCTTTAAGAATGACCCCTGAATCAGAAAGGCCGTAGAATAAATAGTTGAAATTACTAAAAATACTTTAGCATAAAGAGCGAGGTATTTATCTCCTCCTAAATACCTCGCTCTTTATGCTAAAATATTTTTAGAACCCCTCATATGCGTAATAATCTCTGTTTGTTTTAAGTTTCATTGCTACTCCTTATTTTCAATTAAAAAAACGTTTTCGTATTTATTCTTTCATTGTTTTTTTATAGTAATGCTAGAAAATCCTGTGCCCTTTTCATTGAATTTTTCTTTCCACATGACATATTCCTCCAAGAAAAAATCCTCCCACATAGCCCCATCCCCTCAACCCCACCCCCCAAACCAAAAAATCCCCCTGAAAATGTCTGTACACTTCCCAATAACCATTACTGTATGTAAACACTGGTCAAAGTTTTTAACTTGCAGCCCCTCCCCCAGGGATTGTGGGGGATTAAGTCATTCCCAAAGACATAGTTAATATTGTTTTCAACTATGCGGAACAAAATGGCTATCTCAAAATTTTGATCCGTTGACTTTGGGAAAAAATGAGCGTAGGGGGGACCTAGATGCCCTCCAGTTTTTTGGTCACTTCAAAAGGGCACTAAAACTTTTCATTTCCGTTAGAATGAGCCCTCTTGCGACATTCTGGGACCATTTGGTCGATACGATGACCCCTGGAAAAAAACAAAACAAGTAAACACGCACCCGTGATTTGTCTTCTGGCAAAAAATGCGAAATTCCACATTTTTGTAGATAGGAGCTTGAAATTTTCGCTACAGGGTTCTTTGATTTGCCGAATGCGATGGTGTGATTTTCGTTAAGACTTTTATTTGTGATTTTCTATGACTTTTAGGGGATGTTTCCCCCTATTTTCCAAAATAAGGCAAATTTTCTCAGGCTCGTAAATTTTGATCACAAAGACTAAATTTGATGAAACTTATATACTTAGAATCAGCATGAAAATCCGATTCTTTTGATGTATCTTTTAGCATCAAAACTCCGTCTTTTGGAGTTTCACTTACTATAGAGCCGGGTCGCTCCTTACTACAGTTCGTTACCACGAACTGTTCGAAAGTTAAAGATATATTAGGCTAGATTATGTTAGGTTAGGTCAGGTTAGATTAGGTTACGTTACATTAAATTTGGTTCTAAATGTTAGAAATGGGTTAAAAACCTACATATATCCCTCTCAAACAAATTGTTGATTTTGTAGCTGTTTCAACGTTCCCTTTATTTTGTTTTGTTTTGTTTTTCTAAAATTACCCCTCCCTTTGAGAAAATTTCTAAGTACCTACATTGCTGAATCCTTCCTAGGATGATTTTGCTTCCTCTATCCCCTTAACCATGGATTGAAACATGGATTAAAAAAAAGTAGCACCATTTTAAATTAAAAATGACCAAAGCTTAAAATAAATATGAGGTTTTGGGCCTGGCTCCACTGAATTACTTGAAATTCAATAAAATTGCTGAAATTCCTCTGACCGACGGTCAATAAAAGAAATAACCAGAATAGGCTAAGTAGTTTGATAGTCAATGGTATAAATTGCTTGCATTTGAATTTTATTGTCCTTCCTTGAATTTTTGTTAGCCATTGAAATTTTTTAGGTTCAGGCATTTAGACCGTAACACGTTGCTTAGTAACTGATTGTTAAGATAACTTTTATTCGTGAAACTCAAATAAACAAGTATTAATGTAATATGACTATTAATATCATACAGTAATTTTCTTAATGAATATAAAATTTAAATAACTTGCTAATGCATAATTTGGTAATGTGCATTAATATATCATGCGTTTTTGGGATCATATTTTGTTAGAGAGCACATTATTCTAGTACTGGGGGGGGGTCCTGTCATGTATGGGCAGAAAAGAAATTAGAGTTATAAAGCGTTATATCGGCGACACAAAATCATTGCGTTACGTTCAGATCAGCGGACAATTTTTTTGGAACCAACAGGAATGTTTTACTAACAATTAATTGTAAATTAATTAATTTTAATATCTGCTAATAAATAGTAAAATTGAGATAGTAAACAATTGCTTAAAAAAATTCGTTGATGGTTTCTTGGGAGATAACAAAAACAGAAGCTTTTTAAGCAGGACGTAAAGGATCCCTATTGGTTAGGGAGTATACATGGCACCCTCCTCCCTTTAGAATATCAAAACTGCAAATATTAAAACAAGAATTAGTCACAAAAGTACGATGCATGTCATAGGAGTGTTTGTGAAACCAGTCCCCGTCCCTTGATCTGAAGTCACATGCTCATTTAAGCCTGTGGGCTACATTTGGGAATGTATTTTTCGCAGTTAAATAATCCCCTCCCCCCTTGAAAAATCCTTGATACGATCCTGCTTTGTGCATCTGATGTACTTAAAGTAAACATCAAAGAAAAGAAGTGAGGGGTTGTCCACTTTCAGAAATCACGTGTACCATGTATTGCTGCCAGATGTGCTAAGCGCAGGAGAAATTGTGCCAAGTTTGGAAGAACTGTGCGGCGAACGTGGCGTTTTGAGATGTCATCAGGTGGTGGAAAATGGTCGCTCCTTGAGAAGAAGACAGATTACTGCCCTATAGTTCCATGGCATATGTTGACTTTAATGCCATTGATTTATTTTTGTGACGTTTTTTCATATTAGCCAATCAAGTTATTTATTAAGAGGAAATAGCTCCGCCTTTTTAAACCGGGCTGATTAATGCTAAACCACAAATCTAGATTGATCCTACAACGTATTTTTTGGGAGACAAGTAACTCGGCCTTTCTTTTAACTTAATTGGTTCTTTTGTGGTAAGTGTTAACTCAGTAACAGGAACGAAAAGTTTCTGATTAAAATCTTATCTGCGTTTTTAAACGCTCTAGTAAATATTTTTAATGAGAAATTCAGGAAAAGCTACAATGTTTGTCAGAAAATAAATTTTACTACTTGCGGTTTTAGTTTTTAGAAACCTAAATCAGCCCTTGGCGCAGGGACATACGCGGGAGGAGCAAACAAACACAAAGTAGAAACAAAAGGGAAAATTTTTTCAAGACAGTGGAAATCAAATCTGTGGATATTTCGGCCCTATGTCCAAGGGCCGTCTTCAGCACAAAACGAGAAAGAATATATATATATATATATATATATATATATATATATATATATATATATATATATATATATATATATATATATATATAAACTTACATTAAAATGGGACAATTAAAACTAATAATTTTTTTTCAGTTCAACCTGGACTCAGGGTGTTCAACCTGGACTCAGGGTGAACATTTCCACTGTCTTGAAAAGATTTTCCCTATTGTTTCTACTTTGCGTTTATTTGTTATGGAAAGGCAGTGTGGTCTTCGTTGCTATTTACGCAGGAGGAGGTATCAGCTTCTCTCCTAGAAATCATGAAGTTCAAAATTTATGGGAACCTCCTATTCAAATCGTTGAAAAATTGTAATTTTATTTTCCTCAACCCCCCCCCCCCAAAAAAAAAAAAAAATACTGTGTGCATGACTCCTTGAGATATTTTTTTAAGATCGGCTGTTATAGTTAGGAAGCAGATTATTTCGATCCGATGCCATTTTTGAGAGATTTCGGCTTCTGGCTCTTTTCAAAATCCTCATAAATTTGTTTTCGTTATAAACTTTTGGTATTAAAATTAACCGAAACAACAAATACCATTTCTGATTCAGCTTTAATTTGCAATTCTTTTTCTCGTGGCATTTCTTTGAAAACGCATCTTTAAGCTTCCGGTTACTATGTGCAATGGTTCGTTCTTTACTAGTTAGGTGGCAGCTGCTACCACTGCAACCATGATTTTCAGTGCAAAATTCAAACAACTTGAGGTAAAGAAAATAGATCGTATTTTACTTTACTTGCCAAAGGAGTGTGAATTGTTATTTTGTTTTACAGCTGTTGTTTTACGATGGTTAATGCATGCTTTGAATATCTATCGCTTAGAATAATAAGACCAGAACACAAAGGCTGTATCCAGTGGTTTTGACCTACCCCCCCCCCCCCAAAAAAAAAGAAATTTTTATCCGACGCGTAAAAACGTAATAAAAATGAATATAAACAAATTTTTATTTGTTTTTAGTCTTTTACCCTCTTCCCCCCAAAAAAAATACTGGATAGGACCCTGCAAAACACATCGCGTAAAAAGGTTGTTTTTTCGACTGAATATTGTGCAACCTTTATTCGATAGTTATAGGGAGAAAACTTTTATCCTGATTGGGTTCCACCCAAGTAGCTGAAGCTTTGGGAAACGGGTTCTAGGTATTCATGCACTTTTTTTATTCTTAACAGGCTCCAAAATTTAAAGGAGAAATAAAAACCAGATAATAGAAAAAAAAACATTTCAATGATCTAGTCACTAAATAATTTTTAAATCTTCGAATTGTACAGAAAAGAAGTTCGATTTGTAGTTTCTAAAGTAAAATTTTCAGAATACCTAGGAAGTTAAGAGAAAACTTGAATCCAAATATAATAATTTTAATCTTGCCAAAAAGAATTTTTTTTTTTAGAAACAGGTTATATGTATTGATGCCCTTTTTCTTAATTGTAAACAGGCTCCAAAATCTTTCTAGCCAATTTTATGAAGAAACAAAAGTTTGGCTCCCGTTGAATAACAAAAATAGGAAGTAATATGAAAACTCGATATTGGGTGCATTTAATACATGGTCTTCAATTTGGTTATCAAATTGACTGATTTCCATGGATGCTAACGAAAAATTGAACCCGAGATTCCGGTTTATTGGATCATGTTCAAACGTTTTCTAAATTTAAATGAGAAAAGAAGACACTTCTTCCCATGTCAGTTTATGGAAATCCTTCAAATTAGGAAAAGGGTCTGCTAGTTGAGAGTTTTTTTTGCAAATCAGGGAAATGGGGATGATGCAGCGCCAGTCTTCTTTGGAACTGTAATTTCTTCATTACGTAACGAAAGTTTTGATCCACCGTATTTCGAAAGGGGGTTCCAGTTCAATTGCATCCTAGTCCAGCTCCCTAATGGCTGCATATAGCCCTTGGCCAAATAAGTTTTTCTTTTCGTGTTATCTTTCATGAGGTATGAATACAAAGAGGGACACCTGGTAGAGAAGGGTTAAGGGCAGGGGCAATTGTTCTCTATGTTTTAAAAAAATAGCTTTTTTGGTATTTTAAATTTTAAAAATCCCCACCTCGCTACACTGTCGTGAATTGGTGACCTTAAGTATAAAAATGGATGCAAACCTACAAAATTAGAGAACCTCTTGTTTAGTCTACGGGTATGTCCGGGGAGGAGGGGGACCAGGATGTAATTAAACTCGAGCATCTCTGAATATCCAGTAAATATACGCTTTCTGATGTTGTAAGAATTGCGCTGTAATAATGAGAAGTTCAGAAGAAAAAAAGCTTTACCGCTACTGAAAACAGTTACCAACAATCGTTAGAAAAATTTCTATTAGTATTAATAGGACTTACAGAAAGAAATTACTGGTCTGGTAATTCAAAAAACATGATTTTAGTCCAAAGACTAAAAGAAATATAGAAAAGAAGTTGTTTATCAAAAAATAGAAAATATTCCTCAAGAAATTTTTATAGGAGGGGCTTACATAGTTCTTCGGTGGGGGAAGGCTCCTTCCATCGTGTGCACGGTGTAATGCTACTGAATATATCGATAGTGGATTAGGGTTGCCAACTGGACATGTTTTATGTCAAATGACACATTCCCATGTGCTGGGACACAATGACATAAAAGGGCAAAAAAGTGGCCCATTTTTCAAATTTATGACATAAAAAGAAACATTTCCCAACTAATTTTTTTTTTTTTTACAAGAAAAAATGCCTTTTTTTTCTTTTTTTTGAAAATCCAGGTTTTGCCAGAGATGTCGAGGATCTTTATCCTTTATCCTAATTATATTTACTATCTTTGTAGTACAGACATGATCTTAGTCCATAGATTACCTAGATACAGATCATACTCTCATGCTCTTCAATATTTTTGAAGTATAATTGTTTTATTAGATCAGTGGTTCCCAACCGGTGGTACGCGTACCCCAGGGGGTACGCGAAACCCTCGCAGGGGGTACGCGAAGGTCCCAAAATTAATTTAGTCTACATCTTTAAAACTTGTTTCTGACTCAGTTCCAACATTTCCCTCAAAATCAGATAACATAACCCATTGTAGGTAATTTCAGACTCATTTTCAAAACTTTCGCTTTCAGTAACCCGCTAATTTTTCTCCATAGCCGTAAGGTCTCGATTTAAACTCAGCGAGTTCAGTTCTTGTCATCTGTTGAAACACGAAGTTCGTGAATTGTGGTTGCAAACAAAGATGGATAGATTCCTGATCAGGAATAACAAGACGCCGAATGATGGCACCCAAAACTCTGAACCTGCACCTAAGAAGAAGAAATATGACGAATCATCGGTCAAAGTGCGTCGATATTTGTCAGAATACCTAGGGCTCGGATTTAGTGCGACAAAGTCTGATCCAGTGAATGCACAGTGCGTTCTTTGTGGTCAAGTCTTGGCCAACAGTTCCATGAAACCTGCGCATACTTTGTGGTAAGTCTTGGCCAACAGTTCCATGAAACCTGCGCATATGAACCGGCATCTCAGTACTGTGCACCCTTCTCATGTCGGTAAGCCCATAGAGTTTTTCAAGCGTAAACAAGAAGCATTCGCTAGTAACTGTTTGGAAATTGCAAAAGTGGCATCAGTTTCTTCAAAGGCTCTCCGGGCTTCGTATGCTGTTTCATATTTAGTTGCGAAACAGAAAAAACCGCACACCATCGCCGAATGTCTGATATTACCAGCACTAGTGAAAGTCAGTGAAATAATGTTTGACACGAAAACTGCTACTGCCCTTCAGTCTATACCCGTGTTGAACAATACCATTTCAAGAAGGATAGAAGACATTGCAAGCGATATTGTCATGCAGGTTATTGAGCAAATAAAGTTGACGAAGATGTTTGCGTTACAGCTTGACGAAAGCACGGATGTGTCAGGTGAAGCCCAGGTGATCGTCTTTGTTCGATATCAAGATTGTTCTGACATAAGAGAAAATATTCTGTTTTGTCAAAACCTACAGTCAAGAACAACAGGAGAGAAACTATTCAAGGTGATTGACAAATTCTTCGCAGAAGGGGGCATCTTGTGGGACTGGTGTCTATCAGTTTGCAGTGATGGAGCTGCCGCCCTAACAGGGAAGAATAATGGGCTCATGGCCTGGATAAGGAAGAAAAATCCAAAGGTGAAGTGGTTGCACTGCATCATTCACAGGCAAGCTCTTGCATCGAAAAGGATGAACGCACATCTGCACGAGACCCTCAACGAGGCTGTAAAAGTGATCAACTTCATCAAAGCCTGACCACTGAACTCAAGAATGTTCAAGTTGCTGTGCCAAGAGATGGGTTCAGAACATCAACATTTACTTCTGCACACAGAAGTTCGCTGGTTGTCTCGTGGGAAGATTTTAAACAGACTTTTCGAGCTTCGACAAGAAGTTCATATGTTTCTTCTGGAGCAAAAATCTGCATTCAGTTCACTTTTTGAAAACCAGGACTGGGTCTGCAGGCTGGCCTATCTTGCGGATATTTTCGACAAACTGAATGACTTGAATCTGTCAATGCAAGGTTTCCGGACGGACGAACTCTCCCTGAATTCGAAGATGTGTGCTTTCATCAAGAAATTGGAGTTCTGGCTTAAAAAGGTTCAAAGAAACAGCGTTAGTGTCTTCCCGACTCTTGACAAGTTTGCGGACGATAGTGAAATTGATAACCTCAACACAATCTGTGATTGTATTCGGGAGCATCTGACAAAGTTGCGAGATGAACTTGTGTCATATTTCCCATCGATTATGAACCAAGATAGAACGCAGGATTGGATCCAAAATCCATTTGTTGAAGACGTGACCTCAAGCTCCGGTCTTAGTGACAAGCTTACAGAGAATCTGATCGAACTTGCCAGTGGTCGCGCCTTAGAACTGAAATTCCAAAATGTAACTGTTTCCCAGTTTTGGCTGGAGGTGAAAGGAGAATACAAGGAACTAAGTGAAATCGCCATGTCTGCTTTGTTACCATTCGGATCCACTTACCTTTGTGAAGTGTCATTTTCGGCAATGTCATTGATCAAAACCAAACACAGAAACAGACTGAGCGTACAAAATGACTTTATAATTGCCGTTAGTGACATCGAGCCAAGATTTGATAATATTTTAGCAAAAAAGCAGCCTCAAGTTTCTCATTGATTTTGTAAGTACATTTAAGCACCGTCATATTGGACAATAAATCTCGTGTTTTTGAAAATCTGATTTTAGTTAAGAAAAAAGTAAAACAACGATTCTCAAGAAAGGGGTACGCAAACTTTTTGGGCCTTGACTAGGGGTACGCGGACCGAAAAAGGTTGGGAACCACTGTATTAGATGGCTATTGTTTTGGTTTATTTAAACGTTTAGATGTCGACATAATTTTTTTTTCTTTTTTTAGGTGAAATTAAGGCCCTTGCCGGCTGTGATTTTTTAACAATTAGTCCAAAATTGCTTCAGGAATTGGAATCTTCACATGATACTCTACAGAAGAACTTGAGTGTTGAAAAAGGTATTCTTGTTTCCTTATGTATTATTACCAGGACCGTATCCAAGGTGGAGGAGTTTATCCGGTTTTTTTTATCCCCCATCCCCCAAAGTATTCCCTAGAATTGTATTGCCTTGCTCGTAAATTGGTCTTTTTAAAAGACAAAAACCATGTTTTAAGGTATTTAAGGACCATGGCCCTAGTCTATACTACCACGAGCGACTCACTGTAGGACCAAGGCTCTCGAGGCCAAGGCAATTTTACACGGTCACCCTCCACTTTACTCTATTTAGAATATTACTTATTACCTCCTTCCTTGAAGTCCCTTGAATTGCGTTTTAATTTTTCTATTGACTCCCCCCACGCCCGTTAGGGTTCAGAATGCCGTTAGACAAAATCCGTGAGAACATATTCTTTTGGTACATCGCCCCAGGGGTTGGAGGTGTCCCTGAAATTGGATATTGTTTCTCTAATTTTACAGGAGATCCTCAATCTTTTAGCTAGTGGAAATCTCACCCTCTCTAGCTCTTCTGTGCATTTACATGTGAAAGGTGTGATCTTATTACCTAACCGCATTGTAATCAGGGTTACCAACTGCTGACGTCCAAAAAGAGTACAAATCAAGGCCAAAAAAAGTGATTTTTGCTCTATTTGCATGCGCAGGGTTGCCACTGCCTGCTTATCACCCTTAGGTATAAAATAATGCATTTCAAACGAAAAATATGCAAGCTGGTAACCCTGTTCCATGTGTTCTGACGAAGTTGCCAACTACTGAAGTTGAAAAGGAATGAAAACTAACACCCAAAAAAGAGTGATTTTCCCTCATCCGTATCTCCTCTGAGGTAAAAAAGAGTGCACTTTATTCGATAAGTGTGTAAGTTGGCAACCCTGATTGGAATACTGATTCTATTGAAATTTTAACAATAAATGAGAAAGAGTAGGCGTTGTTTATGTTTGTTCGCCCACTCTTACCAAATTCGTGGCCAGGGAATTCGAAATTAGTTCAGCTTTATTGTCTACAAATGTCAATATTTTTTGTCTGATTCTTATCTAGGAACAATCTAGCTAGCAGACACGAGACTGATACGAATGAAAAATAGTTTACGTAAATGTTTGCATTCTATTTGATAATTTTGACATTTTTCTATAGTTATCTTCCCATTCATTTTAATGAATTAATCTTGTTTTGCGTGTCTGTTGCGGTTTCCATAGCGTTATCTACGGCTCGACACGGAATTTATAAAAGATCTTTCCAAATATAGCATAATTGGAACTCTCAAAACCTCCAAAAATTTATGAATTTTGCCAAGATTTATATCTAGGACACTTAAATCGTGGGCATAATCTAAGTCTAGCAGAGTTTATCTATTCATCTGATTCTATATTCTCTTATAGCCTTTGCCGTGTTTATTAGGGCAAAGTCCATCAAAATGATCCACATAAAAGGGGATAGAACATAACCTTGCCTAGTCTCTGATTCAGTACCAAACCAGCTACTAACATCATTTCCCACCTTACCCGCAACAACATCGTTCTCGTACAAAATACTAATCCATTTAATCTTTTTATGTGGTATACCAAATAAGTATATGACCATCAGTAAAGCTATTTTCGGGTGAACCAAATTCTTGCTCATAACCTACAAAACTGAGGATTGAAGGGATCTTAGGATTCGTGCGCTTCTCAATTATTAATCGAAGAGAGAAAATTTGGTCAGTGCTTCCTCTCTCTTTTCTAAAACCACGCCGTTCTTCTCTTTAAACTGTATATAAAGCATCTCCAAATCTATAAAAGTATCATCATGGTAAGTAATTTGCCTCCTACAGAAACCTAGCTCTCGTTATCACGCTCTTTAAATTACCATTAACTTTTCAGCTTTCTTATAAATGGGTTTAAATAGAAGTTTTCTAATATCGCTAGGTACTTTCCCTTTTCTAAAAATAATAGTCATTATCAAGTTTTTTTTCGGGGGAGGGGTTTTTAAACAAAAAAAAAATTCCAAAAGCATCAGAAATATATTTTTATGCACATTTGCATCAGAATGTGTCAATATGCATTTTTGTTACATTTTACAAGTCAGAAAAAAAATTGGTGGGGGTGGGAGCTAGACCCGGTAATCCCCTGGATACGGTCTTGGTCATTATCTTCAGTAATGTGTTTTTAGAAATGGTTCTTCTAAATTCTGAATTGATTGTCGTGAACTGAACCACTTTATTTAACTAACTAAAAAAAATCAATCCCCAATTGAGAACAGAGCCCGTAATATAGGGTTTATAATAGTAGAACATAACATTAATAAAATAATGTTATAATCAAATTTATGATCAAAATAATTGTGCAAAATAGCTTGAAAAAAAGTATAACAGTGTTGGCGATTTACCTGCTCGCGTATTGCAATGTCTTTTCTATCTTACGGGATATCTATTCAGGCAATAAAGTTATGGTAAAAATAAAGCAATTTTCAACTTTGGCTATTTTTAATGAGCGTCAGTATTCCAAAACAGATCAGATACAATAAGATTGATGAAGGTAATGAATTCAATGTTGTCGATGTAGTAGTATTTGATCTTATTAGATAGGTGATTGGATGTTTATTCTAAGTTAAATACAGGTGCTTTAAAAGTGTACATACATCAAAGCACCAGCGGGGGGTCAATAGCAATCTGTAAAATAATTGTCAACATCTGACGTGAGTTTGGTAGCTAATAGCCTAGCGAACTCTTTTTATGGACAAAATAAGAACTAATGACAAATTTATATGCCTTAGATGTATGCTGAGTAAAGGAAGGTAGGAGCAATATTAAAACTTAAAACGAACAGAAATTACTTCGTGTAGAAGGAGGGCTGCCCCTTCCTCAATTCCTCGCTCTTTACGCTATTTTTTCCGTGATAAAATCTTTTTCGTCTGCGAAAAAGGGCACTAGAACTTGCAATTTCTGTTCGAATGAACCCTCTCCTGATCTTTAGGATCATTGGTTTAATATGATCATCTCTGGGGAAAACAAAGCACACTAATAAACACATCCGGGAAAAAAATTCAAAATTTTTACTTTTTTGAAGACAGAACCTTGAAGCGTCTACTGTAGACTTCTCTGATATGCTGAATCTGATGGTGTTATTTTCGATAAAATCGCATGAATTTTTGGGGCCGTTTCACCCTTTTTCCAAAACTGCACAAATTTCTAGCGCTTGTACTATTTGATGAGTAAAGAATAGAATAAAGAATGCGGCATTAGACTTTACAGTCCTTACCGGTGGTGCTGATCTCCGTTTCTTGGCCCTTCAGCCAGGAAGTGCAATGGGGGGTTGGGGGCCAACCATCCTGTGCTTTCACACATCCTTCCTGTTTACCTTCCCCAAACTTAATGAGTTTTATATATTTGGAATCAGCAAAAAAGCAAATTCTTTTGATGTATTAATTGAACTGTTCGCTAAGAGCGGCTTAGGACTAAACCCAGATGTTTCCCAGTCAATATTTTGACAAAAATGATTCAAAGAACTAATAAACACAATGGAATTAGAAAATATAGAATTTGAATTATTGTGAATATATTTTGGTGATTGTGTACTATCACATAAGTTCTGGCTGAATTTACCCCAAAAAATGTAGTTTCCATATTTTCATATTTCTATTTAAAGCCCCTAAAAAATTCTTAAATAACATTTTTCCTTTTTTATTGCTGCGTATAGATTTAATAAAAGAGAAAAAAAAGCGATCTAAGTGTCTCCGCCCCGTAGGTTAGAACGAAGATCAGCCAACATTCTTTTAAAATTGCGGCGTCTCGCTGATTCCCCCACGGACAATTATCCCCTAGAAAGTTCCCCCAATAATTAAAATTTAGCAGCCATTGGAAAAATAAGACACATTAAAAGAGTAAAGAAAAGAAGGGATTTGGTATTTCTACTTATATTCCAAAAAAAAATAGGAGTATATAGACACCTATAGAAGTAAAATACAATTGAAAAACATTTAATTCCTGTCGAACAAGTACCATCAAGGGGGGGGGATAAAAAGGGATTGTGAAAACAGTATATAATTAAATACAAGTAGAATATATGATTTAGTATATCTTATTGTAAATGTTTTTATATTTTTTAACTCTTTTTCGTGTTTTCGGAAGGTGACTTATCATAGCAGGGTAAGATAAATGTTAAAGGAATTAATTTATTTGCTTATTTGGAATAAAAACTTGTAACTATTTGAAATGTTCTTGTTTCTGAGTTGGAGTTTGATCAATCTTTTAAATTAACCAAAAGTAATTAAAAAAAAAGAAAAAAACACCCCTTAAAGGTACTTTAGACGGGAGAACCTTCTGATATACGCCTAGTGGCCGCATTCTCGATTGCAACAGGTGAAATTATATCGTTTAATTATAAATGTCGATGCCAGGTCAAGTCCACGGGAAGTAAATACTCGGAACTTCTTAGTCCCAGCCTCCATCTTCGTGTACTTCCATCGTAGCCCTTTCACAGTTATCATCAATTTATATTTCCAAGTGTTTGTTATTTTTTAACCTTTATATTACCTTGATGTGATTACTCAACCCCCAAAAACATGAAAAAAAAGAATTAAAAGAAAAATTTAAAAATAAATACTATAGGACTACAAAACTACGTGTTTCATTGCAAGAAATTCCTACATTTTGTATTGTTAATTTTATATAATAAAAGAAACGCAATTCTTGCAACTTGTTGCCTATATTTTTTGGATATAGGTAGAATATTCCAAAATACCTTCTTTTTTTTATTCTTTTTATGTCTTAATTGATATTTTTTTTTTATAATGGGTTCTTATAGATAGCGTTGATAGGCAATATTTTCGGAAATTTGTCCATGCTCATTTTCTTTTTAAATTAAGTTTGACTAATTAATTCAATTTAACTATTGGGTAAACTATTAAGTGTGCAATTAAGTTTACAAGAATCTATTTTTGTACAAAAAAAAGGAGAAGAAAAATGTCGACAAGTGCCATTGGAGCGTAAAGAATCTTTGCTATCTTTCTTTTAATTTTCTATTTTCATTCCTTCTCAAATTCAAGGTAGGGTGGATCCCACGGGGGTTTGGTTCAAAATCTCTAGAATACCCTTTACTAAGCAATGGGGATAAAACACCTCAAAAAGACAAAAATACCGGGACGATTCCTATTTTACTATTATCGGATTATAATTCCATCACAGTATAACATTTTCTTTTTAGTATTTTACTATTATGGAATTACTAGTTTACTGTTATTTTTAGCTATTTTACTATATACTAATTACTATTTTACTATTATTATTGCTATTTTACATTTATGGAATTATAATTCCATCACTGTATAACATTTTCGTTTTGGTATTTTACTATTTACCATTTTACTGTATCATTACTATTTTACTATCATGGAATTCTAGTTCCATTACGGTATGACACTTGGTTTTTATTATTTTTACTATTTTACTTTTATGGATTTACTATTTGACTATTATTATTATTTTTATTTTACTTTTGTGTAATAATAATTTCACCACAGTATAACATTTTATTCTTACTATTTATACTATTATTTTTTACTATTTTACTAATTACTATTTTACTATTATTATTTTTTTTAATTACTATTATTATTATCATTCTTTTAGTATGAAATTAAAATTCCATCACATTTTATTTAATATTTTACCGTTTACTAATAAGTAGTTTACTATAATCGAATTATAATTTCATCACAATATAACATTTTATTATTGGGGATTATTAAGAATTAAATATCTCAAATAAATAAGGATTTCGCAGGGGATGGCTGGAACACAAGGTTTAAACAGGATTTTGTGGAGGAAGGGATATCTACCTTTATGTCTTCAGGTGGCTCAATGCCGCCATAAGTTTGTTTTGGAAATAAATTGCTTTTTGGTTTTCAGGTAATTAAGTTTTAGCTGCTAGATTTCACAGAAATAGTTTCTGATCGTGAAAAGAATTTAGAAAAATACTATGTATCATGGTAGGCCTACAATAATAATTAATTAATAATAATAAATAAATCATAATTGATAATAGGTAATAATTTCTTTACAGCTTTAAATGAAACAACAACTAAAATATCTATGTCTTTTCAACTGCTTTAAATACTCAGTTTTTCAATTTTTCAATGTTCAAATTTTTAGATCTCATTCCCCTCCTTCAAGGGTATATCCAGGGTTTTTTTTCTAGGGGGGGGTTACAAAAAAACTACTGAACGTATCGAAAATTTGTTTATATGCATTTTTGCTACGTTTTTGCGAGTAGAACTAATATCTAAGAGACTCGGTGTCCAAACCCTGCGGGTACCTCCCCTGGATACAGCCTTACCCCCCCCCCCTTAGAAATGTACAAATGAATTCTCTTTGGAGGAAGGGGGAATTTTAAAGAAGAGAAAACTGAGAATCAAATGGAAAATATAAGGAATTATAAGAAATCTTTAAATATCTTCAGATTTTTCTTGAGACCTTTGACCTCCTTAGATATGTACAAAAGAATTCTCTTTAGAGGAAAAGATTAGAAAAATGGGAAAATTGTGAATCAAATGGAAAATATTAGGAATTATAAAAAATCTTAAAAATCTTGAGATTTTTCTGGGACCTCGAAGTCCTTCTACCCTTTTTGTATATTCTTTTTCTCTCCCAAAAATGGGAGACAGTAACAACGGCAATCAAAGGGGTAAAATTAACCTTGACTGGGCTGCCCACTTAATTGAACAATCTGTCTTGGCTTTTTTCTACCATTGGCCATGCCTTTGACTTTTCCCACAACTATTCCCTTTTTTTAAATTCAAAAATCAACGGATCTCGTTCGAGGCCTTCGGCCTCTTAAAGAATAATATTGGACAAATAGATTTTTTTTAAAGGAATATTCAGAGATTGTATGCATGGCAACCATAGACCTGTTAAGAAATTCTCCAGAAAACTTTACCGGTAATGCACGCAGGAATGTCTTTGGTGAGAGGGGCTGATGTGCTCGGCTCCTAAAAATAGCTGAATTTTATGGTAAAACTGATGAATGAATACGGAAATCTTAACACGGGGAAAATCTAGCTCTTCCCTTGCATAGGTTTCTGGCTACCCTAGTATTAGTTTAATATACCGATCAGCTTGGAATCTTTTCCCGGTGGAAATTACGATTTATTTCATATTCGCTTCAAAATTTATCTCTAACTGTGAAGCTGTAGCGGTGTATTAACTAATGCCTTAGCACTCATTATACTAGCTGTTAAAATTTGAGGAATATAAGTATTAATCAATACTCGTTGGGTTGATCATTTGCCTCCATTTTCACTAGTTTGACGACGATTATACAGAATTTAAAACAAAGTTAATTTTCGATCATTCCAAATCCCAACCATAAATTCGCTCTCACCTAGAACGGAAAGTGTAATTTTTATTTAATGCTATTTACTTTTTGTCGCACCGGGAAAAAGTTCAATGTTTCTTGGCATAATCCATAGAATCATGAATTAGTAATTTAGTTGATAACAATATAAATATTTTTTTTTTTTACTCATCTTTTGATTTTTATCATGTACCTAGCAGTTTATGTTTCTGTAGGATGAAAATTGATTTTAATTTTTTTTTTTTCATATAGATGGCGCGTGTGTATTCATATACGACTTTAATATATAAGCAAGAACTGGCATATATGAGAATATATAGTACAATCTTGGGCTACGAACTCCCGTACGTTGTTCGACTTGTTCGTAAAACAAAATAATTTTTTTACCATTCAGTGCAAAACCAATATATTCATTATATGTCCAGGAACTTTTTCTTAACTTCATTGGATTCAATGTTACAAAAATTCCACTAAATAACTTCGGATAACTTAAATTACCACAGTGATCTAAACTCTTCGACTGCAGTACTTCAAAGGGGGTTATATGACATATTTCGGCCCAATGACACTTACAGTGTATCACCTTTCCCATCCTAGCCGAGTGGATAGCACGCTAGACTTGAATGCCTTCGTCCTTGAAGACAGAGGTTGGAGTACTGGTGTCGCTGGTTTTTTAGTTTGCAATGAGAGGTCAATGGCGTGACTGTAGGCTTAGCCGTAGTCGACCCAGCTTTAAATGAGTACCTGAGAAATATGGGGAAGGTAAAACAGGAAGGGTGTGCGAAAGCACATGATAGCTGGCTCCCAACCCCCCTTTGTGCTTCCTGGCTGAAAGGCCATGAAACGGAGATCAACAGCGCCGGTAGGGACTGTATTTTTTTTCAAAACTTGTATCTTTTTTTCTGTCTCACAAACGAGAGGGTGCTAACTTCCCACCACCTAGTGTACATCTCGAAATAGCGCGTCTGTCGAACTATTCCGCCACGCTTAGTAAAATCCTTAAAACGCTTCGCACATTCCTCAAAACATTTGGCACAATTGCGCCACACTTTTTACTGTCCCCAAAATACTTGGTACACTGCCCAAAACGTTTGGCGCAGTTCCACCACGCTTAGCATGTGCCACCTGGTGTACAGAGAGCGACCCCTCGCTCACAAAAGGGTTTAAAATTGGAGCTTTTAATATCAAAATTGCTTTGTTGTATCTCGAAGACTTAGAAAGAAAACCGTCCTTGTACAAAACCCTGTAGGTTAAAAAAAAAAACCTAGTTTGCAGCTTTTTGAATTGCTATTAGTGTGTATAGGATAGTACAGATTTGAGCTGCCACTATGAATCTAACAATATCCCAGGATTGACTTGCAAAAAGTTGCAAGTTTTAAATGAAGCATCGCGAAATTTAAAATGATGATAATGTATAATATCAAAAATGATAATTTTTTATACCTTACCCCTCTACACCCTTTGTTTCTGGGTCTGCCTCTGTTGCGTGATTTCCAATTGAGCGCTGCGTTCGGTAGCCGGGGATTATCCATATGTAGTACGTGGCCAAGGTATTTCTATCGAATAACTCTTTTTACCATGAGGCTGACCCATCCGACTTATGAAAATAATACTAATAATAAGAGACCCCAAGCTCAGGGCTAAAATCCCAAGGTATCTGGAAAAGTTCCAAGTTGCGGCAACTCTGGCACAGACAGTCGATTTAGCTTTGTCGTACTCCGTGACGAGATGCGAAACGCGAGCCCATGCTGGTGTTTAGATATTATGTCCTTCTCTTTTTCATCAGTTACATATTTAAGGGCATTATTGGTAAAGTAAAGAGTGACACGCTCTGCATATGAACGATTACAGATTACAGGCCAACCATCTAGAGCTAAACAAAAAGCAGTTGTCGCCCTTGAACTTGGTCGGAGGAGGTCGTAAGAAAGGAATGAAGCGAAATCGAATTGGGATGGAGGAGTGCACGTAGCTGTGTTGGCTTCAGGCGCCTCGGCGCTACAGTAGTAGTAAAGTAGTAGTTGTAGTAAAGAGTTAGTGTAGCAGATGCAGAACTACTATTGGGCTTTTTAACGGCATTGTTATTAACGGTTTTGTTTGTTTTTATTGTTTTTGAAGGTTTCGTGTTTTTTTTTTACCCATAACAAGAGGCAAATTTAATGGAATAAAGACAACACTAAGGAATCTACTCTCGAAAATGAAAATGTTCTATAGAGTAAGACCTTGGATCCTGGCTGCAACTGATGTTACGGCTTGCTTCACGTATTTGACTGTGCATATGTGTGTCATCTCTGTTCGTAGATCAAAGCATCACTTATAAGTCTCCATTCCCAAAAATAAAATGGCCTTTTTGGGAGGGTATTGGTCGGAAAATCGGATAACGACCGAAAAGCCTTAATATTATAAAACCAACAGCTAGGCTGTAGATTTTCAATCCACGTAAGGCCTATGTGTCCTCTGTTCGTAGATCAAAGCATCGCGTTTGAGTCGAAGTAAGAAAAAAAATAGGGGCATGCTCTTAGCAAGTGAAATTTGTTCATGGGGGAATTTTCCGTGGCAGAAACGTTCCATTGAGGAGGGGAGGGCTAATTTCCAGAAGGAAATCTCAAAGAGGGGGGATTTCCGGCATGATTTGGAAAACAACTAGAAATTAAATGATAAAAATTAATGAGAGTAAGCTAATGAGAAAAGTCCAGGCGGAAAGTCCGAAAGAACTTTTCTGTGGGAATTTTCAGCAAGGATGGAATTACCCAGGGAAAGGGGTATGTTACGCAAGGGGAACTTTCCACGGCAGAATTTTCGTGGGTGGGAAGCATAAAGAGGGGGGGGGGGATTTTCCGGTATTATTTGTAACCTGTTTGTTGTTTCGTAAACCCAGATTTTACTCCGCTCTAGTTTTAAGTAGTAAATTGACTTTTTTGGAAAGTATTGGTGAGAAAATGGATAGTATTCTGTAGCGACGGAAAAGGTGCATTTGCTGAAACGAACAATTTGGTTATCGACGCTAAACCCACGCAAGTTGCGTCAATTTTTATGTTTTAATATTAATGTGATTAACTAAATACCACACGACCAAATTGAAACAGAAAGATCTGAACGTTAAGATCCAAATTTTAAGGAAGAACTAAAAGAATTTGCAAAATGACTACAGAACTAAATTTAAAGATTAACTACTCTGTGG
This sequence comes from Artemia franciscana, assembly GCF_032884065.1. Classification (NCBI taxonomy): domain Eukaryota; kingdom Metazoa; phylum Arthropoda; class Branchiopoda; order Anostraca; family Artemiidae; genus Artemia; species Artemia franciscana. The sequence goes on along the minus strand of NC_088880.1, from coordinate 11,005,173 downwards.
TACGCTGGGTATTATAGAGGTTGGTTGCCAAAAGACATTGTCAGCTCAAACCTTGGAGCTGGTTTTGCTGTTAATTTACTGTCCTTGTTTCACGACGACCTGAAAGATATTATCGGTCATTGCAGTCAACCTATTTTTCGCTCTTTAATAAAAAAAAAAAAAAAAAAAAAAAAAAAAAAAAAAAAAAAAAAAAAAAAAAAAAAAAAAAAAAAAAAAAAAAAAAAAAAAAAAAAAAAAAAAAAAAAAAAACAGCAGTGAGTGTGCCCAGATTTGTAGCACTAACTGTTTATTATTAATTAGGCTGCAGTCATGGGCCTATCGAGGATTTTTTTTCGGGTTTTACACACAATTTTTTTTTTAAGGCATCAAAAATTTGTTTATATGTATTTTTGCTACGTTTATACAAGTTTGACAAAAAACGGGTTAGGGTTCAAACCTCGAGCCCCCCCCCCACTTTGATACGATACATTCTCAACTCTCCGGTGTTCCTGAGAAACCTGTCTTATTCACGTAAGGGAGCCGAAAAATTAGTTCTCTATTTAGTTCTGGCACATATTGGCCGGATCGTTTTGGAATTAATTTGAGCTATTAGAATTATCTATAACGGATAATTTATTACACTGTTGACGACTGATAAAATGCCATGGTGAGATTAGATATACATTAAGTAATCATCAATGTTTAAATAATCATGATGTATTATTCATTATTACGTACTGAACTCTTTTCTAAGAATCGTGTACGAATAGGCCAGTTTTCCAAATTTCTCTCGTGTGTGCAAGGGCGTATCCATAATTTTTGTTCGAGGGGGAGTAGTTTAAAAATACTAAAAAAACATGAAAAATTTGCTTACGTCTATTTCTTTACATTTTTACGAGTCTGACAAAATTTCGGGGGGGGGTCAAGCCCTGAACCCTCCCACCTGGATGTGGCCTTGTCTGTCCATGATTATTTGACACGTCTTACAATACCTGGAAGCTGCTGAAACTATTGTACGTGGCCGATGGGCCACTCATTCTTCTAAATAAGAGAGTCAAGGGGGGAGAGTTAGAGACAAGAATGTGTATCGGACATTAATTTCTCAGATTCTTTTTTCTTTTTTTTAACTCTCTAGAAGATTAAAAGATTGAATTCAACAATACCAGAGTGAACAGACCCGCAAAAAAAAAACTTATCGCGTAATTCTACAATTGAAAAAGCTTTGAATTCTTGTCTAACAAGGAGACGCAAGGGGGACAGATAAAAATGAATTATGAAAAGTTCAAGTTTAAACATGCCTTGTCAATGCCGAAAGGAGGGCAGCCTTAAAAACCAGTAGGGGGTAAATTCAAGTCGGTAATGGACAAAAGAGAAACCTAATCTTAGCTTGACGGATGACTGATTACTCTGTAAATGCCAACACAAAAGATGGCCGCTTTTTATATTGTCACCGTAAATAATTACTTGAGCCATTTCTTTTGTTTTCGCAAATTCTTTATTAATTAGGCTAATACCTGTTCACCTTTTAACAAAAAGAAATGTTATTCTAAATGTGGTTGCTTATAGACATAATCGACCATTAGCCACTAATAGCCAGTGGCTCCAATTCACAAAAATATAGGGAGTGTAAGGAAGAAAAATTCTCAAAAAATCTTATTGGCACAAATTTTCGCTAGCTAAATCTCGGTATAGTAAAATCTCAGTGTGAATGAGCTGTTAGCTTATGCTATTAAGATATTAGAGACCTCATCAATCGTAGTTCTAGCTGGACTTAAATGCAGCTGACTCTAGATTTCTGAAAAGGTGCCTTTGGTTTTAGTAGTTTATCCCCTGTTTGGGTTAAATTTAGCTATATTTCAGTTTAACACCACCATACGAGTTATTTTTTATTAGCCCTCTTTTTTCTCACCATCATTACTGGTAACGTAACTTTTAAAATAATTTACATAATAAATAATAAAAAATTTATTATTAATAAAATAATAAAAAAATAATAATTACATAAAAATAATAAAATAATAAAAAATAATCACAGACAAACTTTGTGTCTTAATATCTAAATGATAAATGATCGATTTTTGTTTATTTTATTTTTTTTCATTTGGTCAACGTGTTGAACGTGTCGTGATCATTATGCAATTTCTGTTAATGGAGGCAGGGGCGTAACTCCAGCATTTTTTATTGCGGGGAAGGCAGAGGGGTCCTTATCAGGATAGTCAAGGGGCTTGGGCTATATAATAATGTTTTCATCCAAATTATTTGGGGGGGTTAAATGGGGGGACTTGAGCAAACTAATCCGCTAGTAGCACTGAAGTCATTGAAGTTAATTTTATGGCGCAAAAACCGTTTGTTTTTTTTATTTTGATATTCGTGAAAAATGTGCATCTGAGTAGTATCGCAGTATCACAGATATATCATCCTCATGGCAGTGAACCTTAAAAAATTGTTTCCTGTTCTTCAAACTGATTACTACTATAAAAGTGAGTTGTAGTAACGGCCTCTACAATCACTATTGGACGGGGTCTTAAATTTTAAGGGATTTTAGTAAAATAGTATATTTTTTTCTGGCATTGGAAAAGGGATTGTAGTATCCCAGCTCATTGTAGTATCCAAGTGTTGTAGTATCCAAGCGCATTTAAAAGACGGCCAAAGCCTCGGTTCTGTTGGACGTTTCAAAGAAAAAAAAAGCCTAATAAATCAGTAAATTAATCACCCAGTTTTCCTATGCTATGTGAAAAAAAAACTTTTCTTTTGTTTTCATTTGTGGATTAGCTTTCCCTGACATCTGATAAACGGTAAATATTAAAGAAGGCTTAAAAGCGTTTCCACTGTCTCTGTTTGGCTGACACATTACAAGTTGTCGAGTCCTGTTCTTCTCTCCTTGAAGTATAGCGGCCTCAATATCTATCCTTATTGTCATTGTCAACAAGGGAAGGGGGGTACACGGAAGTTCATGGGATAAATAAAAACACATTTTGAAATTCGTATTTATTTTCTTTGTGAATTTTCAAGTTCATTAGGCTTGTATCCAGTAATTGCTTAGCTCAGTAGGGGTTGATGTTGGGTAGGACATTGACCAAATTCTCTTTAAAATGGGACAATTTCGTAAAATTAATGACATTTCTCCTTTTGATTGGGTATGAATGGTTATAATTTACCCTTGGGCACGAACTAAAGTTTTAGTAGAACGGCTTTGTGATCTAGGCCCAATTACTGTGTTTTGTCGATGCTATTCTTTAGGAAGGCAATGATGATATGATAAGTATTAATATGACCTTAATTATATTTTAATTGTATTCTTACTGGGACACAGAGTTTAAATCTCTCTTTCCTTGACAATTTGAAGAAAGCAGAAATATATGCTCAAAGGGAGAAGTTTGGGCCAGGTATGTACCCAGGGGGGGGCATTTGGGCCTGGGTTCCAGTTTGAATAATTGGTTCCTGTCTTACGTTAGTCCCCCCCCCCCACTCCTCTAAAATAAAACATTGTGTTAGTACTTGATCTGGATTATTAGAGTCCATTCCCTCTCCCTAGAAATATCCAGTTCAGTGCTTCTAAGCTCTTAATAATGCATCACACAGTATTCATGCATATTGGTATCTTGGATCAACCCCTCCTAAAAGATTAGTCTCGGTATCCCGCTGCAGGGCAGGAATGTCGTCACGTGGTTTCCGGACGGTCTTCTCCCAAATTCCATAATTCTTTTAACGAAAGTTCCTTCTCCTCCACTCTGAAATAAGTTTTGGCCTTCGGAACCGCTGAAGCCTTTAATTCTTCGCAAATCCTTTCTAGCCCAATCCTCTTTAGTCAGCTACAAGTCCTCTCTAGTGGTCGTACGCTTATTACTATGCTAACACTTTTATACTTATCTTCTTTCTAGTTTATGGAATTTTGTTCTATAGTGGGCCCATAGACAGGAAACTGGATTTCGGTCTCTCTAAAATCTGCCCTACCTTAACCTTCCAACTTAGAGAGTGCAAGAACACTTTGTCTATATTTTCAGGCTTTGAGACGGTATTAATGATAATAATTTATTTTTAGCCCACATCATACAAACAGTGGCATAATGTTGTCAAAATCCTGTGGGGGGGAGAGGGATAAAGTTTGAGCCAGTTTTCCCAAATCAAATGGAAATGATAGTGAAAACTAAAAAATGATCCAGTGCCATAAAGGTAAAGATACGCTAAAGAAAACTTACTCTTTTCTGTGGATGCTTGAATTGTGCAGGCTCATCTTAGTTGTGACAAGATTTTTGAAGAAACTAAATCTCAGCTGGGGGAGAGGTAGTTGTCCCGCCCCCTGTCCCATGGCAAATTACGCCCCTGTACGCAAAAGTTATTACCCAAAACGAAACTAAAACAAACTAAAGTATGATGGTGCGAAAATATGGAGAATTTCCGAAACTAACAACTGTTTGTGCAACACGGTCAACTTTGCTGTTACATCTTTGACATCAAACTCGTGACATCGACAGTTTTGCGTGATGGCTGGACTTACCGTGCTTAGAGAAAGATTTAAAGGCATAGAGCTTTAGAAAGTGGGACAGATTCTCGAGAGAACACACTTTTTTGTATATATCTTACATTAGATTATATACCCTCCTGTGTCGACAGAGGCACCCAGGATATCCGTAAAGAGCCGCCAGTCATCCCGTATGTGCACCGCCACCAAAATATCTTCCCATTAGGGTTGTATCATCGTGTGAATGTTGGATAGGACACGTCTATATCGGCGATGCATGGTGTTTTTTGGTCGACCTCTTCTGCGGTTTCCCTGAGGTCGCCGTTCCAAGATCTGTCTTGGGATCCTATCGTTCTTCATACTTATTCGGTACCCAAGGTATCACCACCTTCATTGCCGAATGATGTCCGTAACCATGAGCTGGCCTGAGATGGATCGGACTTTCTGGTTTGTGACGTGATATCTCCAGTCGATATTCAGAATCTGAAGGCAATTGTTTTCAAAGACACGAATCCGTCTCTCTTGTTGTTGACTTAAATTCCAGAACTCATTGCTGTAGAGGAGTGCAGAAAGAACATTGCTATTAAAAAGCCTCATTTTAATTTTGTAGAATAGTTTTTCGATCGCCATACTGGTTTTTGTCGGTTAAAAGCTCCACTGGCTTGCCCCTTCTCGCTTCCCGCACTTCCCGCTTGAGGGAAGTGCTGATTTGACTTGATGTGACTGAAGTGCAGCCAGAACTGCACTTCCCGCTCGCTTGACCCTCAATTTTCCACCGTGTTGCCGAGGTACCTGAACTCTACGACTTGCTCGACAGTTGAATCTCCACACTTTATGTTCAGAGGGGAATTAGTTGATGCCATACTCTTTGTCTTCTCTGTAATGATCTTAAGGCCATGCCGGCCGCCTTTCACAGTTAGTATTGGGGAGATCCTGGAGTTTGATCTTGTTGCTTTCCATCAAGGCAATATCGTCAGCAGTGTCCAGATGGGCTAGCTGCTTGCCGTCTCTAATTTGAATGCCGAACCCTGTACAACCAAAGAGTAGGTAGTCGACAAAGAGGACACAGAGGAACGGAGAAATAATACAGCCCTGTTTTACACCGGACATGATACGGAAATATCTAGTATATCCTTCTTGGGTCCGAACACAGAATTCTTGCGTTTTCATATAATAGAACAATTAGGGTCACTATTTTATCAGGAGTTCCATAGTATTGCTGGGTGTTCCATAGCGAGTCTCAGTCGATGGAGTCAAAGGCTTTCTCGAAGTCCACAAAAATCTGTATATACACTGTTTTTAAAATGTGTTTTAAGAAGTTTGGTGCAGATACACTGTATTGCATCATAAGATATATAATTGGAAACTTAGACCATTCCATTTCATTCAGGTACTTATTATATTCAAAGAATCAGTAGTTTCGGGCATCAAGATCTGAAAACTCAAATCAATCTAAGGCATTTCTGGACAAAACTGCCTTATAACGTTTATCAAAAGTAAACACTGGTGATGGTTATGGCATTTGTGATGATTGTGGTGAACATTCACTGTTTTGGGTTGGTTATTTTAAAATCTTTTGATCGGTTAGTGAGATACACTGTTTTGGGTTGGTTATTTTAAAATCTTTTGATCGGTTAGTGAGATACACTGTTTTGGAAAGTCACGTCAAATAGCTGATAAACAGTGAAATTGCCAATCTATGCAACTATAGGAGATAAAGCAATTTCTTATATGCCAATATAAGATATGAATATTAAATGAATTCGCAACAACATTCCCTAACCACCAGTAAGAAGGAACAGGGAATATAGAAGAAAAGTGGCATGCAAGGGGAGTGTGAGTTAAAGCCAGGTCCTAAAATACTAGCAACCAACACCTATCAACATTAAACGGAAAATTTACTTGCTTAGACTGAGGACGTTTTTGGTGAAGGATAACCAAGGGATGTTCTTGAGAGTGCTGTGTCTTTTTCAAGGCAAATATAGCCCTCTGTCGTTCGCGCTGTCGAACTCCAAGAGGAGTCCACAACAAATATCATGGGACAGGCGATTGCTGCCCATTCTAAACATGTTTTCTCAATGTTGCCACCGACTGCTTATGTTTTTATCAATAAAGAGCGGTTGTTTAATCTTCTCTCTAATGAATGAGCTGGTAATTTTGTCCGTCCAGTTGATTCCGAGAATTCATCGAAGACAATTATTTTTGAAACCTTGGATTCTTTTCTCTACGTGTTTTGTCAGCGCCCAGCTTTCACAATCATACGTTAGCACTGATAGGGCGGAAAATAAGTTTATAAAAAATATGAAGTCTTAGAAAAGATGGGAAATGCTTTGAAATCAAAAGAAAATATTGTGGAATCCGTAATAGTAGTATTCTCGAAAGTATTTGAGATAGATAATAGTCTGAGCCTTGCAATATTACTTGCTAAAATCCACGCCTCAAACACTTGCTTGCTATGTCCATCCGTGATTCATTTTGCAGCTCATTGATTGGATAGCTGGGAAGGATCTTGAGGAAGGAAGTTTGAGTGAATTTAAAATATAAACATAAAGGGCTATAGCCCACTTTAAGCTATCCTGATAGCTGTGCCATTGTTACAGTTATGATAATAGTTCAGTAATGGTAATTCAAAAGGTGTTTGCGGCTAAGGTTTCAGCTACGGTAATATGATTTGTCAAAGTGATATTTATAACTTTTCCAGTCAGAAAAAATGTATTGATCGATTGGTTCAGTCCTCTTTCTTATATTAGTAGAGTTTAGTTAAAAATTCGTCTTCTCCAAAATCCTTTTGTACATCAAAATTGTGTGTGTCTTATTTTAACAGCCAACAAAAAAATCTGCTATATACGGAGATCAGTTCGTTAATGGCAATCGAAAACCGTAAAACTCACTTTTTCCGTTTTCCAGCTCTCCTAGAACCATTTTTTGCTTCTTTCTTTTATTGTTACAACCCAGTTGCTGAGGTAATAGAATAGTGGTAGCCGCAAGAATGTATCCAGAATTTTTGTTCGGTGGGGGGGCTTACAAAAAAAACTTTGGAAAACGCATCAAGAATTTGGATACGGCCTTGAGTAGCCGTAATTGTAGTTTTAAGGCTACTCTTTGTATTAACTGAGTTCATCTGGTTATCAAACAAAGAGTCATCTGTAAGAATGTATTTTTCATCCAAGTTCAAAACAAGTTACCCCTTTAACCAATCTATCAGATGAACTGACATTCAAATCTGTATCTAGTTAAAGTTCGAGATGTTGCATCTCATAAAAACATCCTTCAATGCCGAAGCATATCTCGACGTAAATAGCTTTTAACTTAAGCCCTGTGTCAAAAATAAGACTATCCGCATTGTGAGCAAAAACTATTATATTATGGTTAGGATACTGGGTATGCAGAGATTTACGGTAGCAAAGGCAGCATACTTAGAGGCGTTGAGACAGAATAGTAAAACAGGGTGGCCGGCGGAGATTAAGGATATCTTAGATAAGTGTGGATTAGGGGAATGGTGGAATGAAGGAAAGGGGGTTATGGGTATGGAGGAAATAGTAATAAGGGAGGTACAAGAGAGGTTGAAGAACCAAGAAATACAGATATGGTGGGCAAGTTTGGATCGTTCAGGGTCGTTAAAATTGTATAGACAGGTAAAGGGTAGTTGGGGGGAGGAGGTATTTTGGAAGGTTGGGTTAAGTAGAGAGGATTTGAAGGCTTATTTGGATTGGAGGGGAAATGGATTTTTGATTGGGGAGAAAAGAAAGTATCAAAGGAGAAAAGGGGAAAAGGTAGAATCTATTGCTTGTCCTATGAGTGGATCTCAGGATGAAAGTTTAATACATTTTTTGTGTGAATGTGTCGAATTGAATGACTGGAGGCGAGAGATGTATGGTAAAGAAAAATTGAATGAGATATGGATCGTAGATAGAATGAAAGAGACAAATTTCCTGAGTATTAAAAGGATAGCAAGATTTGTAAGGATTGTAGCGGCACATCGGGAGCGGTTTCTTTAAATAGTATTAATTTAATTTAGTTAATTTGTTGTTTGTTTGTTGTTATGTAATTTTCCTATGGCCCACGGGCTTTTTCTGGAATAAATTATTATATTATTATATTATATGGGAATTGAACTAGGATCCGAATTCTGATCTTCGGAGTTGAAGTCGGAATTTTTAAACATAAAACGAGAATTTTCAAGATTGTTCGAGGCGGAGCTAAAGTCTTGTGCCCTAAAAATTTGGGTGGATTGTGGCTGCTTGTCTTTTTTTTAAAGGAGCCGGGGCTCCTAGTTGGTATTTTACACAAGTTTGACAATTTTGAAGCGAATCCAGATAGTTGCCAAAATGCTATGATTTTCAAAGTGAACTGCCATTACGTCTTGTTGCTAGAATTCGGGTAGGGTTTCTGATGTAAAGGAGCTATATTAGCAAAATATTTTAATATTGCGTAATGTATATTATACACCAGTATATATTATATAGTCAATATTGTAGCTAAATAGTAAATATGTAGCCCAATACCAAGAGACTGTGAGCGACACTTAGTTGGAGGGAGGGAGGGGGTCTTCTGGGTCGTTTCTCCTTCGAAGTATCGAGATTGTTACTACAATTGCTCATATTTATCGTATAATTAGCCTTTTTTATCCGGAACTCCCCCCCTCCCCCCCCATCCAATTACATTCTTTTGAGTATGCTATGACTAGAGATCTTAAAAACTACAGCAATTTAAGCAGATGTCTGGGCTTCAGTGCTATCGTTCACACCCAGTAGTACGAAGTACAAAATACTTGCTACCTGAGAACATAGGGATGGCTTGCCATGGTCAGATTTCAGAGGAACTGTCTGGAGGATAGTTGTCAGGATTTGGGGGATTACACCATAAAAAATGGCAAAAATCATAAGTCCAATCGGTATATTATTTCAGTTTTCGTGTCTTAATTCTAATAGGCAAATTTAATTTGTACCAGCCTGACCGGTTAAGGCGGGTCAAGAGACAAATAAGGTGATCTTGGCGGTGCAATGTCTTAATGTTTAGAGTGGAAAGCCTTAATTATATAACGATTTACTCCCCTTTTAAAGGCAAAAAGAAACATTGCCGCAATCCAATGCCCGAATGACACCATAACGTCCATGAAATAGAGAGATTTTGAAACCAGAGCGGCAGATTTTGACAAATGGATCGAGATATTGGCAATATCCGATAATTTACATACGGTTCCCATGTTTTCTTCTAAAATTGCCCCCCCTGCCCCAAGAAGCATGAATGGTGAATTCATCGTTGTAAAAAAAAAAGACTTAATTAAACAAAAATAAAAGAAGATATAAACTTCTTAAAAATCTCTGAACTTTGGGAGGGCTCGATTTAACCCCCCCTCTCTTTTGTATACACATGTGAAAATATTAAAAATTACAATAAATTACACGTGTTTCGGCTGTTTTTGGAATTTTTTGAAATTATAACTCTATCCCTACCTAAGACAAATCTCCCCTTAAACAAAATTCATCGTACATGGCTGGCTGAATATTTTGAGCTGATACTGGAATAATTTTAATTCCTGATTAATTCTCGAGGACTCAGAAATCCTACTCTGAGTGTTTACTGCGTCAATTTAAAAAACATAATGTTGAATCACCCTTTTAAGTCGTGCATGCAAGATCGACTGGTGTTATTTTTTTTTTTTTTTCAAATATATTCTTTAATCGTAAGGTATCTAGAGGCTTTTTCCCAAGTCTGTTAGTTCCACCTTTGTGAGTTGTAGATAAGGTGTGAGATAAAGCTTTTGTTGCCCTTTGTTTGTGAGTCAGGCTTTTTTTTTATCCGAACAACCGGTCAAAAATTTCAGTAAAAAAAAACAACATGAAATTATTCTCTTTAATAGCTTTAAGACTTAAAAAATTTTAAACTGGTATTATAACTTTTTCAAAGCAACTTTTTGAATGTAAATGCCAAATAAATAGTACAAAAAGTAGCCCATTTCTATCTTCCATTGGCCCTCCTCATCTCTCATTTGGTCATTTTTTTACCATTGCCTCTCGTCCTATGAAGGAGTTTAAATAATTGTAGAAATATAGCTCCTTATTCTCTCTTCACCTTTTTTCTAATTGTTCTAACGCATATTCAGCGTTAGTTTTAGGAGTGCTAGTCTTTTTTTTTCAGCTGTAAAAGCGTGATCTTGGATTTTCCCTAGTTCTATTTTTGCACGAGACAGTTATAGTTCCACAAGTTTGACATTCATTGGTCGTGACGAGAACTACAAATAATTGGATTAATTACGCCATAGTCTACTGAACAGGGTTGTCACGCACTCGGTTCAAAGTTGGTGCTTGTTGTTTTGGGTTTCAACACAGTGGCGCTATAAAAGCTCATCTCCAAGAAATGTTTTTCATTTTCTTTGTGCATTTAATTTCTTCTGTGGTTTAAAAAAAGAGATGTTAATTGTTTGTTATTGCAAATTTCCGGCAGGCACTGGTAAAATTCAGTACCTTCGTAGAGGAGTTTCCGGGTCAGGGTCCTACCACATATACAGGGTTATGTTTAGGGGGTAGGGGAATGTTTAGGGGAGTTATGGAAAGCAGGCCACCCAGAATGCATTATTAGATACCTAAACACCTCTATATTGAATATTTAAATATAATATACCTGCTTTGTAGTTTATTTCGTGAAAGATTAAGCTAATTATAACCGAATGCAAGAGAAAAACCGGTTTTATCCAGATCAAACAAGTCAAAAATCTTGATTGTGTTCGGAATAATACACAACCATTTTTCCTATTGCATGGTTGTTGGGCAGAAATTTATTTCTTCATAGTAACGGTGTGTTTTTTTTTCTGTTTTTGATCTTCAAATCCCAAATGATGTAAATCCTCTTTATATAATTTCAGTTGGTAACAGTTTACAAATTAGTGACCTATATTCCATGGACTTCAAGATTCCCAAGTGAATTAAAAAAGGCCAAATACTACTGCCTGTAATAATTCAAAATATTTACGAGAATAGTTTAATGTTATCTAAAGCTACGAACCTGAGAAGATTTGCCTGATTTTCAATAGGGGGGAGTTGATATACCCCCTCCGAAATGAAGGAGTATCAATGAAAACCGCACCATCAGATTAAGCGTATCAGAGAACCCTACTACAAAGGTTGCATTTTTTTTCCCGATGAAAGGTCACGGCTGTGGTTTTTTTTTTTCTTTCTTTTTTTTTGAAGGGGTGATCATATTGAACCAATTGTCTTAGGATATCCAGAGAGGGCTTATTCGGAAGGAAATTAGAAGTTCCAATGTCCTTTTTAAGTAACCAAAAAGATTGGATGGCAGCTAACCCACCTTCCACATCCTTTTTCCCCAAAGACATTCGATCAAAATTTCTAGATGACCATTTGGTTCAGCATAATTAAAAGGTCCATTAGCTATACTTCTGGGGATGATACGGCCCCCCACAGCATCGAGGAAAGAGCTGTAAGCTATGCAATTTGTCCCTTGTTCACATATAATTTTGTTTTTGGAAAAATTTTCGCGGGGGGAATTTCCTGGCGCGATTTGTAAGTGAACAAATAGATTGGATGGCAGCTAACCCACTTTTCACGTCCTTTTTTCCCAAAGACATCCGATCTAAGTTTTTAGATAGCAATTTGGTTCAGCATAGTTAAAGGTCCATTGACTATGCCTCTGGGGATCAAACGACCCCCTAAAGCCCCGGAGAAACCGCTGTAAGCTATGCAATCCACCACTTATTCGCATATAGTCTTTTTTTGGAAAATTTCCTGGAGGAGGGGGAATTTTTTGTGAGGGAAAAGCATTCGAGGGGTAATCCCTGGCGCGATTTGAAAAAGGATCAGAAATGGAATGAAAAAAAACACAAGTTTTTCTTTTCAATTGAAAGTAAGGAACAACATTGAAATTTAAACCGAGCAGAAAATAATCGTGAATGAGGGGGTTGCCCACTCCTTAGTCCTTGTTCTTTACGCTAAAGTTTGATCTTTTGTCCCAATTTTTAAGAACGACTCCTGAAGCACCAAGAGCCGTTGAATTCGAATAAAAAGTATTTTATAGAACTTTCAGACTTTAGAATAAAGAGCGAGGGGATGGGGAAGGGGCAGCCCCCTTCATATACGGAATAATTCGGGTTCATTTTAAGGTTTAATATTGTTCTTCACTTACAGTGGAATAAACGCGTTTTTTTAATGTCTTACAAAAAAGAGCAGAAAGACTGCTGCTCTCCAGAAATGTATGCCAAGAAAATTATTGGGAATTTGGAAAGAACCCTAAAATTGAGGGAAGAGGGGTTGTGACGAGTATGGAATTCCAAAAAGTATTTCGTACACAAAGAAAAATAAAAACTAAAGAAATATAAATTTTAAAAAATGAACTAGTTTAAAAACTTAATTTAGAAATTCGAAGTTTGTAAAAAAAAGTTAAACTAAAGCCATTTTAAAAACCCATTTAGGTTTAATAAAGATATTATAAAATGTATCCTGGTTGATTTTATTCAAGAAATTCAAAAGAACTCGACTGTATGATTTGAGAAGTCAGCTATTCAGATTGAGTTTGTCAACTTGATGAACTTCGACAAAGAAAACTTGTTCAATCAAAAAATTCTCCTGACAATTAAGGCGAGGTATTTTGATAATTTTGTTTATTTGTTTTGCAATTTATTTAGTCCGCTGATATTCAAAGGACTTATTGTGAACTTTAATCGATTTGTTTTTCTTTAAGCGTAAAGAATTTGACATTTTTAGCGACAAAAAACGAAATTGAAAGAAGGTAAATTCGTAGGTGGTTTTCATGGTGTCTTGGCAATTACTTAAGTTACAAGAATAATGGAGATCTTGATTAAGTTTTTTTTTTCAATAACCGGTTGAGGCTACTGGTTTCATAGGCAGCGCAATTGCACTGCCTAAGTAAAGAATGATGGAGAGACATCAGGAAGCATAATACTAAATCACACTTTTAACTACCATTTTGTGATTATCAACGCAGGTGTGTATTAAGAACGTTGGCCAAAATACGTCGAAACAGCAGAAAAAAGGTAGTAAATTGTGAAAATTACCCTAAGGATGGGTATTTCTGCAGGAGACGGACCCTCCCCCTCCCAGTTCTTATGAATTTCATAATAAATTCAAATATTTATCATATACTTCGCATCTGTTTTTTCCCTTTTTGAGGTGTAGCCCCCTTCTAAGTTTGTATGTGTGTCTGACCTAAGTGCAAAAAAGCTGTCCTTTCTCTCTATAATTTTGAAACTTAAATGGAAAACATACGCGTTTCGAAAAAAATCTAATTGTAAGATTGTAAAAAACAAAACAAAAAAAAATCAACCTTCATGATCCAAAAATCACATAGTGAAATAGTGTGTACTAAGGATAAGCGAATTTACGGAAACAATATTTTAATGATTAGATTATGATGGACCCAAAAGCGCCACCCTTGTACGTGCGTCTTGGTAAGCGGTGACAATCAGCTTATTAGTTGGCTTCACTGTTATGTTTATATGTAACTAAAGAATACAGATTTGATAACCCAACTGTCGTTGTCCCTTTTCGGTGGCGGGCCCTTGATTAGTGCCTGAGATGCCATTCTCTCCCAGTGTTTCTGTTCAGAGCTATTTAGTTTAAATGTTTTATAAAAAGTAAGGGAACGTAACTTCTTTTGAAGCAAACTGATTAAATTGCTAAGACAAACAACGAAGAAAGAAATGATAAAGCTGAAAGAATTAGGAAAGGGTAGTCGCCATCAGGAAGCTTATGCTACTACTGCTACAAACTCATCATAACGTTAAATCACTGTTGCTGTCTGAGGCTGACATATTAATGAATGCATTTCCCCCTTCATCCCACTCTTGTTAAATACCCCGGCTTAGCCAGTTCCCCAAAAATTCCCAGCTTCTAATTTTATTCTTTCTTGTTTTATCTCATTGGTATTCTGTACGAAAATGGGTTTTTAGCCAAAGACTTTTCCCATTTTATACGATTTTTAGCACAGTTCAGGGTATGGGTCTTCAGACGAATCGAAGGGAATGAGAATTATCTCCATGTGTGCACGTATGGTATTTTTTCTAGTATCATCAAATCTGTTGATAACAATTCAACTAATTCATTTACCCTTGAATCAGCATCTTGTCTGGTTAATCTTCGATCAATCAAAGAGAAATAAGAAATTGGCTTCTTTGTAAAACGAGACCCTGGCGACGTTGATTTGTGTGGTATCTTGGTCAGTGTTTATGCCGTGAGAATTCATGAATGACTCGGTGGGTTTCTGGTTATTCAGTCGGCATATTCTCAGCTCACTGCATTTTTGAACGGATGCCATAAGCGTCTGACCAGAGTCTTTGCCAACTTTGGCGGTCGATTTAGTTGCAATTGTCTGCTCTGAAACCAAAATCAACTCTCTCCTATGTCTCGGTAGTCATCTGCTACGTCTCATAAAGTTGATCAAGGGCCGCACGGTTGCCAGATGTAGTGCGAAAAAGTGTCAGTCCATTTGGAAAATAAGGAAATGGTTCTTGGGCTCATATGTTTTTTTTTAAGATTTTGTAGTTCTATTAATAGAAAACTGGAATAGATTTGGCTTGGGGTAGTGAGGGATTTGACCGTCCTACGTGGAAGCAAAATATACCGGCTTTTCCGGAAGAAAAGATGGTTGTCGTACTTTTTTATTACGTGTCACAGGTTCGCATGCAATAATTGCCCGTTATTTATACATTTAGAGATCGCCATTGATTATAGATTTAAATATTGGACAATGAAGAATTTATTAGTGCAGATCAGATTGTCCATACCGTAAAAGCTCTGACATCATTTTGAATCTTCTTAAGATGCATTTTAACCCGACACCTATGTATTTATCTTTAATTCCTGGTAAATCAAAAATAACAAATTTAAAATTTTTTCAAAAAAATTTGGGTCTGTTGGTAGTACTATTTGAAAGTGATCACACTCATCGATGCAATATGATGATAGTATCAAAACAGCACAAATGTCCATAATTTCGAATTATAAACGGTTCGGGTGATGGAACATAATTTTGAAACTCAATAAAAGGGCTTCATTTACTACGCTAAGTTTTTGATACCGCATGCTTTTGATCCTTAATGTTTCAGTGCAAACTTACGTGAATATGCTTAAATTAAAAAAAAAAACTTACTTCATTAATGTTTACGTTTGTTTAAAACGAACTTAAGCTATCACGCTAAATTCTTGACATATTTTTTACTCCTCAATAATTCCAGTCCAGTTGGCCAACCGACTAGGGTCAAATGAAAAGCAGGTCGTCCCCGAATGGGGTGGGAGGATTTAAGGGAAATTGGAACTTGTTGGGAGGTGTAAAGAGGGACGCCTGTATAATTAAACCGTTGTAAAATAAAGGGGGGGGTGTAGATTGGGGTTATAATTCGAGCCTATTTACTTGGAAAGTACATGGTCACTATCACGCATAAAGGTCGTACCCAGTATTTTCACGTTTCTGAAATAATTGGCAAAAACTTTGCCCAAGCTGTTCTCATCGGGATTATCAACAGGGCAATGTAGATCAGGAAGGTCGAAGTATTATGTTATTCTTTGAGAACTGCTTAGCGAACTGTTTCCGTGTGGATTATCTCAGAAGTGTCAGATACAACTTTTAGGCGTTGCAGTGACAAGATATGATTCGATGTTGGACAGACAAGATGGCTTGAGATGTTTAGTCGGTATCGGACCGACCTGATGTCGATATTACTTAGATTTGAGTATTCAATAATGATATCTCATAGATGGCTAATGAATGTCTGACTCCCTTTTAAGTTCACTTCCCTTTGAAAATACTTGATGATAGAAATCAGCTAGTGCTTCTACTATCCCCTTATATTTATCGGAATTTTCTGGAGTTCCTCTGAAAGAAAAGCGGATTTTTCTGTAGTCTCCCGTAAAAATAACGATTTTCATTCCTTATTAACGATTTACTCAATTTTTTATCCTTTTTTTAACCCCTTTTTTTAAACAAACTTGGTCAATTTGGTTAATTATTGGTGGTCTTGTCACAATGTCCTCCCGCCCCCTCCCAAGATGTTACTCTAGATCCACCTTTAAGGTGCGTAGGACATTTTTTCGTGGAAGAGGGAGGAGGGGGGGCGGAAATAAAAAATTTCAATAAGACACACCGAAGAACTCGGTAAAATCTAGCATTTCGACAAACACTTGATTCTCTTTGAAGTTCACTTCCCTTTGAAGATACTTGAAGATGGAACTCAGCTAGTGCTTCTACTACCCCCTTGTTTTCCGGAGTTTTCTGGAATTCCTCTGAAAGAAAAGCGGATTTTCTGTAGTCTCCCGTAAGAATAACGATTCTCATTTCTTATTAACGATTTACTCAATTTGTTCTCCTTTTTTTAATTTCTTTTTTTAAACAAACTTGGCCAATTTGGTTAATTATTGTTGGTCTTGTCACAATGTCCTCCCGCCCCCTCCCAAGATGTTACTCTAGATCCGCCTTTAAGGTGCGTAGGACATTTTTTCGTGGAAGAGGGGGGAGGCGAAAATAAAAAATTCCAATAAGACACACCGAAGAACTCGGTAAAATCTAGCATTTCGACAAACACTTGATTCTCTTTGAAGTTCACTTCCCTTTGAAGATACTTGAAGATGGAACTCAGCTAGTGCTTCTACTACCCCCTTATTTTCCGGAGTTTTCTGGAATTCCTCTGAAAGAAAAGCGGATTTTCTGTAGTCTCCCGTAAAAATAACGATTCTCATTTCTTTTTAACGTTCATGTATCTGTAAATATTAATTTCAGGGGAAATTTTGAAGACCCATTTTTGGGAGAAAATGGGAAAAATGGAATTAGTAGCCGCGGGTACGATAAAATCTCAACGTAGAATTTTAAGAAATTTGTAGATTTTTAACGTTTTGCTAAAAATATATACTAGCCATCACCGGCTCGAGTTATTTATCAATTCCTGTATAAAGGTTTGAAGTGAGAAATTTTTTCACTGAAATTTTACTAGGCGGTAGACCTTGCAATTTCTCATACATTTTCGGCATAGCATAGATGTGCAAAATTTCGCACCGTTTTCAAATTAAACAGTTTTCATAGATTGTATCTAATACGCCTATTTGGCGAAGCAGCTATAAAATAGATTTCTATTCTGTTTCGCAATTGAAAAGTAAATAAAACTATGGAGGAGAACTGGAAGGAAGTCTGCATGAATTAATTTCAGGAAGTTTGAGATTCGAATTAAAAATGACTTGTTGTTCGTTGTCAAATGTAACTTGCTTCTTGAATTAGAAGAATATTTGGTACTTGTTTGTTAAGGCAGAACATCCTTGAGAATTATGCTGTCACCTGATAAAATCGGTTCGAATCGGTTATGATTTGCTTATTTTCATTGAGATGTAATTGAATAATTACACCTACGATGTAAATTTATTTTACTTTAATATTTAGAGGTGATTGGGGGGTGGGTATAGGAGTGTTTTAACGCCACCGCGGTTTTCCGCCACCATATGTTTTTCGCCACCTTTTAATTCAGGTAGGTCAGGATAGACGTATACATATATGTAGACATAGATATAAGAACAGACATAGACATGGAAATAGACATAAACATTGACACAGATATAGACAAAAACATAGACATAGACTAACCTAACCTGTCTATTCTGATCCAACTAATCCTCTAGATGATTCAATATTTCCTCGGTGGTGGAAAACATACGGTGGCGGAAAACCGCGGTGGCGCTAAAACACCCAATTCGGTTAGGGGTTAGGTATTTAATATAATACGTTCTGTGCGGCCTGCTTTCCATAATTCTTTGTCGTAGTTTACAAAATTTTGTTTCTAAAGTATCATATTATCATTATGTTTTAGTATATTTCATTAGGATTAACCTAACTTAACTTCTTGAGGATTTTCTGTTTAACAGACAAGTGCCGAATGTTTTAGTTTGAATTATATCTTGTAACCCAGACGGGAGTAACTCCCGAAAGAACTAAGGCTTGAAAGGAGATTGTAAGTCTAGTTCAGCTAATTGTATTATTGATAAGTGAAGTAAGGAGTGGGTACTTTGATATTAGTTTGAAAGTTACAAAAGACCCATAAACAATCGTACCGTTTGATTAGTCAGTTAGGCGTCCAATGTTGGCTAAGTAAAAGCCGCTAGGCTTGCAAACTCTACATGGCGTAAAAATATATAATATATACAATATCCTTTATATAATATCAATAATTAATTCATAATATGTTGTTGTACTCGGTTTTACAAACTAGACAAAAGTAAATGAAATGCCGAGTCTAGAAGTGAGAAACATAGATAATTAGAACCTGAAAGATAATAGATAATAAAGATAATAAAGATAATAAAATAATAAAGATAATAAAGATAATAGAATCTTATATCGACAGTGCTGTCGATATAAGAGTCGCCAATCATAAACTTACGGCGAAATATCTTAAATGGAAGAAGCTATTCCATCATCTTCTATAGTTTTCTATGATCTATGAGTGCCTTTCATCGTCTATGAAAGGCACTAAGCAGGATTTTTTCTAGAGGGGTGGGGGGGTTGTAATAACAGACATAACTTTATTTGATAATTGGAATAAGAAGTGCTCACAGATTTGAAAATGAGTATTTTGGAGGAAGGCTGGGTCATGAGCCCTTTCCCTGTTCCCTGCGCACGTGACTGATTTACGGCTATGAATTTATTATTACTATTGCATCATTATGCTTTATGTGCTTTTCATCTTCAATTCTGGCGTTAGAAGTACTGTTATTTATTATGTTATGGCACAGTTATTGATGACATTGTTCTACTGCTAATTTATCTATTCCGAAGATTTTCATCTAGGACACTCAAATCATCAGTATAATCTGAAGTGTAGGAGAGTTTTAATTTCCCATTTGACGCCATGATCTTCTATAGCCATTGTCGTGTGCCTCCGGACAAAGCTTATCAAAATGATCCATGTAAATTGGGGTAGAACGCAACCCTGCTTAACTCCTGATTCAATACAAAACTAGTTACTAGCTTAATTTCCTACCTTAATCGTAGCAATGTTATTCTTGTGCATAGCATTAGTCACTAATGTATTTATCTGGTATACCGTTCAAGGTCGAGAAGGCTAGGCCAGGACACGTTCTACAGACGGTGGAGGATATGTTGTCAAAGATGGTCCTTTTCGGCCAACTATCTAGGGCCAAACAAAAAGCAGATCTTCCCGAATTGGGTGGGAGGATGTCTTAAGTAAGGATTTAAGGGAAATAGGAATTTAGAACGCTAGAATTAACTCCCGCAACATGAAGATACAAACATAATCCTTATAACCGTCCTCAGTTCAGTGGTAAAATGCTTGCCGGCTACTCGGGCAGAATGTTACATGAAATATATGCGTCTATAATTGGGCCTTGATAACAGTGATGTCGCTAAACAAGTGGTCTAAATTAGTGTATCTTATGTTACTAAATTATATAAGACAATTTAGCGATTAGTAATATTATCTGCAATTAGTAATTATACTAAATAAGTATACTTGCATTACTAAATTAATAAGCTTTCGTTCTAATTAAATCCTGAAACTACATTGAAAACCACAAACATAAACTTGAAGAGAAAGATGAGGAAAGGCATGTTTATTTACCTAAAAATCAGAATTCATGGGACTGATTTTTGGACGTTTGGTCGTTTGGACGTTTCGCTTCTAAAATCTTCACAATGCGTAAGCGCACTGATCAAAAATAGCAAGACCGGTAAGTTAATAAAACGAGACGTATGGACGCCATTCGCCACCTTGATTGCGACGACCTCGTATTGTATCTTGCTCTTACTTCTTCAGTGTTATAGTGTTTTACTGCCAAATTTTTATTTTAAGGTAGTTCTTCTCTTCCATGTGTTCATCCTTTTACCGTAGGTTAGTCATTATGCAGATTTGGGGGTCCTTATCTTCTCCTAATACAAAGGATGTATCTAAAAGCGATTGGCAGAAGAAATGTACTTTGCATTTTTATCCTAGCTCGATACTGCGATTTGGAGACATAATTTGCTTGGTTTGCCAATAATATTATTTGCCAATAATTGCCAATAATAGCCAAGTAATATTTGCTTGGTTTGGCCCAGTGGTGCAAATTGGGGTTTCCTCCTTGATTTTGAAAAATGCTTTTTTGCGGGTATTTTCATAAAAAAAGAATGTCTTTTTGTAATTTCATTGAAAAAATGAGAAATTAGACTTTGAAAAGACAATTTGTCCCCTTTTAAATTTAATTTTTTTTTTTGAATTAACGCAACTGATCTGGACAAATTACATACTGTGTTTCGATTTGTTAATTTAATCTTTGTTTTAGTATCAAATGTATCCTTTTTTTTAGCCAAGGGAATGGAGATTAAGAAAATAGCGATGGACGAGAAAACATTTCGTTGGATGCTCAACGAAGATCCAATGGCCACCGACAAACTGAGCGATGGAATCCGAAAATTTGCAGCTGACTCGATCAAACTCGAGAAACTAATCGAGGAAAGACTTAAAGCCTAAATACACCTAGTTTCTTAAATCTGAATTCACACTACGGTATTCTTTCCTGAAGACACTTTATTTTGGAGGTATCTTTTAAGTAAACTCCATCGAAAGTCTTATATATAATCTTAAGCTAGCAGGCAGGTGCGTCAGAAGTGGATCCAGGGGGCGAGGGGACCGCGGGCTTCCTAGATCTTTCTGGTGCCTTCATTTGCTTTTTTCTATTTTTACCCCCTTTTTTAAACAAACTTGTCAATTTGGTCAATTATTGGCGATCTTGTCAAAATGTCCTCCCCCCCCCCCCCAAGATTTTGCTCTAGATCCGTCTTTAAGGTGCGTAGGACATTTTTTCGTGGAAGAGGGGGGGAATAATAAAAAAAAAGGTATTTAAAAATTTCAATAAGATACACCGAGAAACTCGGTGGCTGCCCCGGGCCCCTCCCCCCCACCTTGCGTACTTACGTGCTCTTAAGAATGTTGATTTTAGGTGGAAAATCATTGATACAAAAAAAAGTTGCAAAATAAATTTGTTTTTATGAAAAATAACCAAGGGGTCTTGAATTTTGTCTAGGACTTTGCCTGCAGCGTGAATTCAGTTGTGTTGGCTATAAAGTTTTGAATTGTCAATATTTTTCAGTTTTCCTGACTTGATTTGATATAAATCTGATTTCTCTCCCTTGACTACCCTTTTTTCATGAAAAATCATTCAGCTAAATTTTTTTTTAATGTTTCTTCTTTCTAAGATAAGTTACATAGCTAGATTTTCTAGTGGTCTACACTAGTTGGGAAAATTCATTTTCAAATCATCCCTTTATTGCTCCTGGGTGTTATTTTTAAGTAATTTTATTTAATTCTAACTAGTTGATGTATTAAATGCATAATGTCTTATTTGACTCCCTAATGCAGTTTATTCCTAAAGATTTCTCAAAACTCCCGGAAATAATTCTATCTCACATTTATTTAACTACAGTAATATAAATGTGTTTCCTTGTTTATCCCCCCCCCCCATGGGTGCTTCTCCAGTGAATTTTTTCTGATTATAATTTTTGATCCTTTTTTTTTCTTTATGGGTCTTTTTTGTTTCTCTTCTATACAGTGTGTAGGGGCAAAAAGGGTATCACCGAATATGTCAAACCCAAAATCAGGTTTAGAGCTCCTTTTTATTTTTACAAAATAAAATAAAATAAACTAAGCTGGGAGTGACACTTAACAAGTGGGTGGAAGGTGCATTTTAAGTGTCAGAACTGCTCTTAAATAATTTGTTTACACATCTTCAGATTATGCTAGTTATGCTGACCATCCTTCCCAGTCTATCTTCCTCCTAACTTGTGCTTCTCTTGTTTATTCTTTTTCGACAATAAAAGTTCAAATAGGTATAAATCCTTTTAAAAGACAGTGATAAATTTCACAAAAAATACTAGATATTTTGGTCATATATGCATTGTTTTTTTAATATATATTTTTTGCGATTTTTTTTTTTTTTGTAAAAAAAGTATTTTTTGTGGAATTGATCACTGTCTATTATGAGGATTTATCACTATTTGAACTTTTATTTGTCGTCATGGAAAGGCAGTGTGGTCTTCGTAATTATCTTGATTCTTCTTATTTTCTACAGTTTTATTTTCTATGCCGTTTCGTTTTCTTTTGGGATCAGTGCAATAAATCTTTACTTTTTTCTGCCTCATATTAAAAAGAATATTTTTTGTGAAAAATGGTTTGTTTGGGAAGGGAGAGTAAACTAGATTTATTTGTGTTATTCATTCCATTTGTGATTGTTTGTGTTGAGAAATTTCTTGATTTATTTTTGTTTGCTTATGTTCAATAAATAGTCGAAGAATCATATAGTTTCCCGTTTTTCTTCTTTTTTTTGTCAGCGAAAAAACTATTTGGATAATATCCAAAAGAAAGCTAAAGACAGTAATCGTCTTTATTTTTAAATTTTGCATTTTCTTTCTAAAATGGAGGACGCGCTTCAGTCTTGGTAAGATTTTTCTGTTTTTTGGTGATGTTTTTTTTCTAACTTCTAAAAACGAACTTTTTTAAAGAATGTCGTCAATTTACCTTCAGTTTTGAGTTTTCCACTTGAATTTATAATTTCTATTTTGACAAGAAAAACTAGGAGCTTTTACCAAGTAGGGCCTACCCTTTTCTGTAATATTTCCCCAATGTGTTCGTTTTTTTTCTCCGATCGCAACTTTTTCGCAACATCAATTCTCAATGTTTTTCAGCAATCTTTCTTTCAAACGCATTCCCCTATCAATTTTGTCCTCTTATTTGGATGATCTGTTTGTGTCCAAAGAATTTTATTTGGGGGGGGGGTATATTGGGAAGAGTCCAATTTGTCAATCTGGCAAACAACATCTGAATTTTTTGACAAAATTTGGAAAAGTTCGATAAACTTGAATTTCGGCACTCAAATTAGACACATTGTCAGGTTAATTTTTTCGTGGCATTGGCTGATTTATGACATTTTGTGTGCATTACGAATCATGAGTACATTTGTGTTGGAAGAATGCCCTTCCTTCCCCCGCCTGAAATTTTTGTCTGAGTCGCAAAAACGTAACAAGAATGCATATTAACATATTCCTGTTAGGTTTTAAAGTTTGTTTGTACCCCCCTCCCCTGAACAAAAATCCTTGATACAGCCTTGAGAGAAAAACACGTATAACTGATCGGTTGGTGGTGAGCAAACTATAATATAAAATTTATTGAGCGTACATATACCCAGCTATGTTCGGGGTGGGGGTGGGGGGGTAAGCTCTTCAAGACAGCAAGACTATGCGAATAACATGTAGGAAATATAATATAAAGTACAGAAATCATGGGATTCAGAGGGACACCAGCGTGCATACTGGTTTAATATCTGAGTAGATAACAGACAATATAGAAATAACATTGTGTAATATGCGAGCACGTAAAAAGTCGCACATATCATGAACAAAACCAAATATCTAACAAGGCTGGTTACGACAATGGTAATTAATCAGACAGTTTAGATAAGCAGACCAAAAAACCTGTTTCCAGGATATTTTTAGATTTGTTAACATGTTCTTTCAATAACTTCTGCTCACGGAAATGTAGGGGAGGACAGAAACATATTTTTGATTTTTTTTTGGGGGGGGATTTGTCGTTTGTTTCTTTTTTATCAATTAAAGTGCCTATAAAAAAGCTGTTTTTCGATAAATATACCAAAAAGGAATTTTTCAAAATTTTGGTCCGTCAATTTATGTCAGTGCGTGGAGCACTTGAAAACGCACGCTCTTTGTACTTTATTATAAATGAATACGTCTATGACTGTGATACGTGTCCGCCCTTGGAATAAGGGTCTGCATATAACAGAAGTGGTTTTGAAAAAAAACGTCATTTCATTTTCCTTCAATTAACCTTTCAAGAAAGGCCCGTTGACCACGATCAGACCATCCCTGTCCTCTACTTGGCTGGTATGAACGCAGTTTTTCGGGGAATATAAATTTTGCAAAATTATGTCGAGGTAATATATGGGAAATTACAAAGAAAATGTTGGTGTTTTGTGTGGGGGGAGGTCCAAAGGCCTACTCTACTCTGCGCATGATAGCTAGCAGAGGATGTGTGTGACATTTTCAAGTTCAAGTTTTTATTTCAACATTCACAAATAAATAGATAAAATACAACACTTTCACGCTGGGGAAAACCTGTGAGGGTTTGTATTCGCGTTAAAGCCCACATATCTACTTACCTATAATAACAAATCCAATCTCTCTTACTCATTAATGCACAACTCTCCCTCCCCCCTTCCATTCCTCCCAACCCCACCTTACCCCCTGCCCACCCCTACCTCCCTAACCCACCCTTACCTCCCTAGCCCCACCCTTACCTCCCAAACCCACCCTTCCTCCCCTAATCACCAATTAAAATTGGATTTGGTTTTAAAGGGCTACCACAGAATATTGAAAAAAATATACCGAACTTGAATATTTCAATTTTAATTCATCTACAAGCATGAATTGAACATGGCTGCGCCACAAAGCTTAAAGGCAAGGCCAAAAGACAAACGAAGCAGCAAACTGAAAACATTTAGAAAGCTCTGATGTTGATGCATAATATGATTAAATAAAAAAAAATAAGTTTTTTTAAATGAAAGTAAGGAGCAGCATTAAAACTTAAAACAAACAGAAATTACTCCGTATATGAAAGGGGCTTTTCCTCCTCAACGCCCCGCTCTTTACGCTAAAGTTAGACTCTTTCTCTTAACTCTACTTTTAAAAACAATAAGAAACTTTAGCGTAAAGAGCGGGGCGTTGAGGAGGAAAAGCCCCTTTCATATACGGAGTAATTTCTGTTCGTTTTAAGTTTTAATGTTGTTCCTTACTTTCATTTAAAAAAACTTGTTTTTTTATTTAATTTCTGGACGTTTTTGAATTAATGCATGTTTTGATCTTGGCTCTCCGCACATAAATAATTAAAACAAAATTTGCATATTAATTAATTGCAATTAATCGGAAGATTTTGAGAAAAAAGGAGTGAGGGAGGAGGCCTAGTCTCCTCCAATTTTTGATTACTTAAAAAGGCAACTAGAACTTTTAATTTTTTACAAACGTTTTCATTGGTAAAAATTATACGTAACTTATGAATTAACTTACGTAACGAACTTCTATATTCGTATGTTTTTATTGCGTATATGAGGGGGTTCAACCATCGTCGATGCCTCGCTCTTTACACTAAAGCTTAAATGTCCCAATCCCTTAAGAATGACCTCTGAATCACAAAGGCCATAGAATAAATAGTTGAAATTACTAAAAACACTTTAGCGTAAAGAGTGACGTACAACGAGGAGGTAAACCCCTCATATGCGTAATAATTTTTGTTCGTTTTAAGTTTTAATGCTGCTCCTTAGATTTCAGTAGAAAAAACTTTTCATATTTATTTTTTCATTGTTTTTTTCAAATAATGCTAGAAAATCCTGCACCCCCTTCATTGAAATTCTCTTCCCCATGAGAAGTTCCTACACGGAAATATCCTCCCACGTACCCCCCCCCCTCAACTTTCCCCCTAAACCAAAAAAAATCCCCCCTAATAACGTCTGTACACTTCACAGTAACCATAACTATATGTAAACACAGGTCAAAGTTCGTAACTTGCAGCCCCTCCCACGGGGACTGCAGGGGAGTAAGTCGTCCCTAAAGCCCTATCATAGTGAAATATCACAAAATATGATGAAAATATAGTACTTTAGAAACAAATTTGGGCTATATATTTTATACTAGGGGGTGGGGGCAAAATATAGCGGGGCTGCATGCAAAATGTGGTAGGTACAATTGTGCATATTATGAAGTAAGAATTGTTTTCTAACTTCACACTATCGAGATACTTTACCGACCCTCTAATGTGCAAATATATAGCTCAAATTATATATTTCCCATATATTCTGTCACTTGTCTTGTCTCACGCTAAGCTGAAATAAAATAACGAAAGAAATCGGTTCTAATAAGTTACTACTTAAATGAAGCACTTGAGCATTGGTGGTATAATACATAAGTACCGGAATATGCTCCTATACCAGGGCACCTGATCGCAAACTGCTGTCTACATTGGCAATAATCGTTGGCGTTGCCTAGGCATTGAGATAAATTGAACCGATGTTCTGACCAAATTATATTTAAAGATTCTTTACACTTTTACAGCACAATTATAGCATCCTACAACAGTTTCCATTTCACAGACAAAATCAAACAGTTCGTGGTAACGAACTGTAGTAAGGAGCGATCCGGCTCAATAGTAACCAAAACTCTAAAAAATTGAATTTTGATATCAAAAGCTACATCACAAGAATCGCATTTTAATGCTGATTTTAAATGTATAAGTTTCATCAAGTTTAGTCTTAGCCATCAAAAGTTACGAGCCTGAGAAAATTTGCCTTATTTAGGAAAATAGGGGGAAACACCCCCTAAAAGTCGTAGGATCTTATCGAAAATGACACCATCAGATTCAGCGTATCAGAGAACCCTACTGTAGAAGTTTCAAGCTCCTATCTACAAAAATGTGGAATTTTGCATTTTTTGCCAGAAGACAAATCACGGGTGCGTGTTTATTTGTTTGTTTGTTTTGTTTTTTTTTTCCAGGGGTCATCGTATCGACCAAGTGGTCCTAGAATGTCGCAAGATGGCTCATTCTAAAGGAAATGAAAAGTTCTAGTGCCCTTTTTAAGTGACCAAAAAAATTCGAGGGCATCTAGGCCCCCTCCCACGCTCATTTTTTTCCCAAAGTCAACGGATCAAAATTTTGAGATAGCCATTTTGTTTAGCATAGTCGAAAATCATAATAACTATGTTTTTAGGGATGAATTACTCCCCCACAGTCCCTGGGGGAGGGGTTGCAAGTTACAAACTTCAACCAGTGTTTACATATAATAATGGTTATTGGGAAGTGTACAGACGTTTTCAGGGGGATTTTTTTGGTTTTGGGGGTAGGGTTGAGGGAGGGGGCTATGTGGGAGGATCTTTCCTTGGAGAAATATACCATGGGGGAAAAAATTCAATGAAAAGGGCGCAGGACGAATCTGGTCACGTTAGAAAAAAACGTCAAATTAAGAGCTTAATATACAATGCTGGGTGTTCGGAGCCTCTCTATTATGGAGTATAATTTGAAAATAACACAACTATACGAGCGATAAAACATATATACCACAACCATAACTCAACTAACGAAAGAACTGCTAAGAGATAACACAACTATAAAGCGAAAACAGATGAAAACTAACGGGAAAATAAACGAACTAAGAGGTGGAAGGGGCCCAGAGAAAAAATATAATCCTTTTTCAATTTTGAGCCTAACTTCCGCAAAGGAGTAATAATGTCAGAAGCCCCGAAATACCGAATTATTTTTTTTCAAACAGTTCGTGGTAAGGAACTGTAGTAAGGGGCGACCCGGCTCAATAGTAAACGAAACTCTAAAAAACGGAATTTTGATGCTAAAAGATACATCAAAAGAATCGAATTTTTACGCTGATTCTAAATATATAAGTTTCAATTAATTTAGTTGTTGTCATCAAAAGTTACGAGCCTGAGAAAATTTGCCCTATTTTGGAAAAAAGGGGGAAACGTCCCCTAAAAGTCATAGAATCTTAACGAAAATCACACTATCGCATTCGGTATATCAGAGAACTCTATAGCAAAAATTTCAAGCTCCTATCTAAAAAATGTGGAATTTTGTATTTTTTGCCAGAAGACAAATCACGGGTGCGTGTTTATTTGTTTGTTTGTTTTTTTCCCAGGGGTCATCTTATCGACCGAGTGGTCCTAGAGTGTCGCGAGAGGGCTCATTCTAACGGAAATGAAAAGTTCTAGTGCCCTTTTTAAGTGACCAAAAAAATTGGAGGGCAAATAGGCCCCCTCCCATGCTCATTTTTTTCCAAAAGTCAACAGATTAAAATTTTAAGATAACCATTTTGTTCAGCATAGTCGAAAACCATAATAACTGTGTCTTTGGGAATGACTTACTCCCCCACAATCCCTGAGGGAGGGGCTGCAAGTTACAAACTCTGACCATTGTTTACATATAGTAATGGTTATTGGGAAGTGTACAGACGTTTTCATGGGGATTTTTTGGTTTGGGGGGTGGGGTTGATGGGAGAGGGCTTTGTGGGAGGATCTTTCCTTTGAGGAATATGTCATGGGGGAAGAAAAATTTAATGAAAAGGGCGCAGGATTTTCTAGCATTACTATAAAAAAAAAACAATGAAAAAATAAACATGAAAACGTTTTTTCAAATGAAAGTAAGGAATAGCATTGAAATTTAAAACGAACAGAGATTATTACGCATATGAGGGGTTCTAAAAATACTTTAGCATAAAGAACGAGGTATTTAGGAGGAGATAAATACCTCGCTCTTTATGCTGAAATATTTTTAGTGATTTCAACCATATATTCTACGGCCTTTTTGATTCAGGGGTCATTCTTAAAGAATTGGGACAAAACTTACGAATTAGTGTAAAGAGCGATGTATTAACGAGGGTACAAGCCCCCTCGTACACATAATAAAAATATAAGAATATAAAAGTTTGTTACGTAAGTTAATTCTTAAGTTACGTATATTTTTTACTAATAAAAACGTTCGTTGAATATTAAAAGTTCTAGTAGCCTTTTTAAGTAACCGAAAAATTGGAGGGCAGCTAGGCCTCCTTCCTCACCCCTTATTTCTCAAAATCGTCTGATCAAAACTAAGAGAAAGCCATTTAGCCAAAAAAAAATTAATATACTAATTTCATTTCACTAATCTATGTGCGGAGAGCCAAAATCAAACATGCATTAATTCAAAAACGTTCAGAAATTAAATAAAAAAAAACTAGTTTTTTTAACTGAAAGTAAGGATTGACATTAAAACTTAAAACGAACAGAAATTACTCCGTATATGAAATGGGTTGTCCCCTCCGCAGTCCCACGCTCTTTACGCTAAATTTTTTAATTGTTTTAAAAAGTAGAATTGTGGCAAAGAGTCAAACTTTAGCGTAAAGAGCGAGGGATTGCGGAGGGGACAAATCATTTCATATACGGAGTAATTTCTGTTCGTTTTAAGTTTTAATGTCGCTCCTTACTTTCAGTTAAAAAAACTAGTTTTTTTTATTTAATTATAGAATGAATTGAAAGCAAGCAATCTTTTTTGTTGAGTAATATCTTCATCCTTTCTCAAACGTTGGTTTCTCGCTTGATGATTACATTGGAACTTGCAGAGACTTTCTTTTGTGTCACGCCAACGAAAACCCTTTTTTTGGTATCCCTAGGTGACTTAAGGATGCAGTAGCAATTTTGAATTGTACCATGAGTTGTATAAATATACCGCATTGTGCCAGGTCCTCTAGATTAGGCTAAAAACGTTACAATTTTACCGCCTTGGCAACACTGCTGATCGGACTTTGACTTTTGGAAAGTTCTTTCCAAATTTTGTATTTTCTCAGGTTTTCTTCCCGCTCTTCCCGAGCGCGTCTTTCCAAGTCTTCTTTGGACTTTCGGAATATATAAATTCATCTTCTTTCGTGAAACTCATACAATGAAATAAGTTTGTTTGCAAACAACATAATTATAAATCGGAATGATTGTTTGACTTATTTCTAGTTTGTTTTGTTTTTTGTTTTTTTCTGTCTCTTGAAAAACAAAAATAAACTTACTAGAGATAAAACGTGTTGGTTCATAGATTCATAACCTACTTAAGTATTGGGAACAGATGAATACCCCGGCCTTTGAGACATCATAAGAAAAAATTATAAGCAGGACTTTCAACTGGGGGGGGGGGAATAGGGGGCCATTGTCCTCGTAAGATTAAAAATTTACAGGATGCGGAGAAAATGAAGGAAACATGATTGAATCTAATTTTTTCTGGCTGTGTTTTCATTACCAAAGAAGAATTTTGACACTTAGCCCCCCTTCCCCGCGGAAGGACAGATATTTAAGGTTTTCCGAATTGTAAAAAACACTGAACATGATTCCTTGTGCATTGCTGCACGTTATAATAATAATAGACTGTGAATACATCGCGCCCACCTTTTATTTTTGCGCCCCCACTTTGAGACAATATTTTTTTTAGTGGGTGGTGGAAGAATGCTAAGGATATGATCAAATGAATAAAAACCTCAAGAATCTTAGCTACCAAGAACCCGGAGGAAGGAAAAAAGGAAATAACGAAAAGAGAGATAGTATAATTTAATGTATTTACTTCGTAACAAGTAACACACTATCGTAGAAGTGTTAACACCACCGCAGTTTTCCGCCACCATGTTTCCGGCCGCCTTTTAATTCAGGTTGGTCAGAATAGACATAGATACAGACATAGACATAAGAACAGACATAGATATAGGCAAAAACATAGACATAGACTAACCTAACCTGTCTATTCTGACCCATCTAATCATCTTGATGATGCAAGATTTCCTGGGTGGCGAAAAACCGCGGTGGTGTTAAAACACTGACATCCAACATTATTGCAATAACAGATACAACCAACTATCGAAAAAACAAGAATATACAATTCGCAAGGTCAAATTTTCGCATGGTCAATCACACAAAATGTTCCAATGAAGATGATGATTTTTCCAATTATGTTTTCATATAAGCTTTATATTTCTTGTCGAGGGTAAGAGGCAGAGTAGATATTGGGTGAACCCGCGAAATGAGGAAGCAATTTTATTTTTGTCTGTTTGCGTGAAAATTTTCGAAAAAGGTGAACAGTGCAGAAAATGATGGATGATGACTGAGTTAGATAGTTCAGCGAGTTTTGTTCTATTGAAACGAAGCTGTTGTTCTATTGACAAATATCGCATGTAGAGTGCAGATCGGCGTTGAATATGCCCTATCAGCAATTGATGTGTGCACTTGAATGAGTTTCAATTCAGACTTAAACATCACTGAAAAATACGGAGACCGCGATCCACGTTACGCAATACAGATGGCAGGTACAAATTCGGAGACCGAAATAAATTAATGCTCTACAATATTTACTGACAAAAAATTCAAAGCGATATACAGGGGTCAGACTTAAATTTTGAATACTCTTGCGCTAACAAATTGTATGTCTTGGAAGCTCTATGTAAGGGAGAGAATAACTTTCAAAATATCATCTTGAAAGCAAGATAAAGATAGCAGGGCCGTATCCAGGATTTTGTGTGGGGCGAGGGGGTGTACAAAAACTTTAAAATTGTAACAAAATTTGTTTGCATGCATTTTTGTTAACTTTTTAAGAGTCAGACGAACATTTCGGGGGGGAGCCAAACCCTCTAATCCTTCTGGATGCCAAGCAACGCACAAGATTGAGGGCATAGTGCTTGCAGAGGCGCCATTTGGACCAAATCTTGGGGTGGGCATAAACTCCATCTTGGCCCCCCAGACTCACTTCGTGTCGCGTAATCATCTAGGAAATGGGCATTTGACAGAACTCGAGAATTTTATTATGTATCTTACCTACTTTAAAAGTTTACCATAATTAATAGCAAATAGCGTAATTACCCCAAGGATCGTCAAGTAATTACGCTCTTTGGTTAATAGGCGTGCAGTAATTTCAAATCAATTGGACAGAATGGATTATGTTGAACATAATGGATTATTATGGCCGGCAAAGGGCCCTTTGTGGTGGAAACTTGGGCCCCATGGGAAATCTGGGACCCCCCTCCAAATGGCGCCTCTGAGTGCTTGTGCATCTAAGACCATTGCAAAAGAGGCTCAGGGTCGCAACAGCTCCTTGTCAAAATCTGTGAGGGAGGGGGGGGGGGTTAAGCTTGAGGCCAAGTTTCCCAAATCAAGTAAATGACAGTGAAAACTGAAAAATGAGGTATATGGTACCATAAAGGTAAAGCAATACTAAAAAAAATGTGACCCGTTTCTGTGGATGCTTGAATTAATGCAAGCTTGTCAAAATATCTTAGTTTTGACAATATTTTTGAAGAAACTAAATTTCAGCTGGGCGAGGGCAAATTAGAGTCTTGGGGGACTGAGGTTTGGGAGGGGCAGTTACCCCCTGCAAATCAAACCTCTGTCTCGCGCCTTTCCTTATGCTTATTCGATGAATGCGATGAATCTGATTATTCGAATTATTCGATGAATCTGATTCGGACTTAAATAACATTTTATTTCAACGTATCCATAAAAGCCAACTCATATAGTTTACAAAGTGTATAGGTATAGTTGCAAAGGGTGGTGGTTGATCGGAAAGACCAATACTGTGCCGCAGATTTTTTTTTTTGGGGGGGGGGGAATGGGAGTCAAATCACTAATGCAAAATCTCTATAGCACGGGCAAGTACGATGCACTGTGCATTAAAAATACTAGATGGTGCCTGGGCTGAATTACATAGTGCTGAAAGTGTATTGTCATTACTTTGCCATACCGATAGAAGATTTCGTCTTCGTGTAGTCGGTCCCCAGCTAAATAGCGGAAAGAGAGGCGAGAAAACAAGATACTGATCCAATTCCTGATTGATTTTCTTCTCTAAAACATCCAGATAGATATGTAGATAGATATATACTTTATTTAATATACTTAAAAATGCAAAAAAAGCAGAGCTCTTAAGGTTGGGAAGTAAATTCTGCATTATAGTGAACACACGAATCAGACATATTGCCTCTACTAATTTTGTGAGCAATATGATAAATTGTTGATTATCATAAACATGTCGTGCTTTCACAGTGACACAGGCTTGAAGCCCGCCCCTATCTTAACCTCTCCCCCTCCCTTTGAAAGAGGATTCTGGCTATGGGGCTGCAACGAACATAATTTCCAGAAACAAATTATTTTATCCTTCTCAATTTTGCTCATTTAATGGCACTTGAGTGAGATTTCTGTTGGACAGAAACCTTCTGGTGGCGGATGAAAGAGAGGTTACAAAACTGTATTTGACGGACCGTTCTAAGTTGTAGCGTCTCCGTGCCCTTGTACCATTGAACCAAAGAAGACTACGACGCCTCTCAGACGTCCCAAGTTTAGAATCTAAACAGAAAAAGCCAATTGCATTGTTTGAAAAACTATGATTAAAACATTTTGAAATGTGTTTAAGTGTACTTTATCTTTAAGGGTTCTAATTTATAAATTTAACTTCCGAAATTATATCTTTTGATGTTTAAATACTGCCCGATTGATGTCAAATACTCATCGTATTTTTCTCTTTTTTGGGCCCATAATAATGACATAATAATTACAAATCAGGTTCATACGTAGGCTCAAACCTCCGGAAATTCGAAACTTTTCCCATAAGTCTTGTGTTTTTCATACAACTGGCCTTTTCGTGTCCTGTCTTTTAAGTGAACTCCTGCCTACCTCAATCTAATTATTAGATTCTCCTCTTGGGCGCTATCCATAAGGTCGAAAGTCTTTTTTTAACGGCTTGAAACTTAAAACCGTAAGCCCCAGGGACAAGGCGGCCCTATGAACAAAAAACGGTACTTATGTGTTATATAACACAAACTCGAAAAGTGAAGTTTGGTGAATGCTAGTGAAATAAAACAAGATATGATGAAAATACAATACTTTAAGAACAAAATTATGAAAACTACAACAAAGAATTATGGAAGGGTGGCCACCCAAAGCGCATTATCTTAAATAAGTAACCTAAACTAACCTAACCACACCAAAATACCAACTAAATATTTTAATACAATACAGCTATAATGTAGTTTCCCATCGAGCCAAAGCTAATTGTCTGATATAAACATCGTAAAATACAGGTAGTGTGTCATGTTTGCGGTAAAAGTTCTCGAGTGTGTATTATAACACATAAGTACCCAAAAAGCTCAGTTTAGGTCATGGGCCCCAGAAAGAGCCTAATTCTTTCCGACTTTTTGACCTCTATGCACAAAAAATTGAGAAAAAGATTTCGCTCCGACGCCAAACACCTCTTTTAGTTGGGGCTGGGGGCCCCCAATAATGGTGCATGTAAATTATCCAAAGAAATTCTTTTCGGAGTGGTTCAAAACTTTCAAGAATCACTGGCTAGGCTAAGGGGACCAATTATTTAGTTTGAATGTAACAGCAGTAGCTCCCTGATGTAAAATAAATGGTAAGATAGATAAGATATTTATTTCAAAAAGATCACTATCACAAGCCCTCAAAGGGCCGAATTCGGACTTCGGAGTCGACTAACAAAGTAAACAAAGCAAAAAACATTAATAACAATGAATAATCAAATTATGAGTAAAAAAAAAAAAATCGGTCAAACTAAACTTGAACAAATACAAGTCAGAAATAAAGGGAAGGGGACAAAAAATCAAATAATACAGAAAAGAACAGGAAATAAAGATATATATCTACAAATTAAAAGGGACACTAAAAAAAAGTCCAAAAACTCACAAAAAAAAAAGAACGAAGCATAAAACACACGAAAAACACATATGAATTAAAAGGGAAACTAAACCAAAACAGCGGGGGGGGGGCAAGCAAATTAGTACAACGACCTAAAGCACCTCACATGAAAAAAGGGGGAGAAACTAGTTTGCTATTTTATTTATTTTTTCTGTGATGAAGGGGACAAAGGTTTTTTCATATCTGTAAGTAACGCAGCGAATGGGGGACAAAACTGGGATAGGCTCAGAAACAGCTCGAGGCTGTCGTAATCTGGATGGTGAGTGACGCTTGGGGAAAATACTTGCCGTCCGAGGGTTCGTTATTGCATTTTTTGAAAAACGGAGGCACAACGACGACCTCCTTCGCTCAAGGGTTTCCAAACTAGCACCTTAACTTCTTTTTTGGATTGACTCAATTTTGTCTGATTCTTCACGGGAGATGCCAAACTAGACAAGCATATTCAAGATGCGGGCGGACAAAAGACGTGTACAACCTTAAGGAGTGATATGGGGGCATGGTTCCCCAAAAAGGGCTGACACTTTTTTAGTGATAATGAATCTTTTTTTGAAGTGCTTTCTGTTCCTAATAAGCTTCAAGCTTAAACTCGTAGATCCCTAGTTCTAGAGGACTGCTTTTTTGGGTATCTAATGCAGATTTTTTTTTTTTTTTTTTTTTTTTTTTTTTTTTTTTTTTTTTTTTTCCGAAAAACTTCGGATTGGAACTGAAAATCATACATCCCAGGGTCAAGATGTCCTTAGTGTACAATGGATTTAGTTCTGGGGTATGGGTTCCCAAAACTGGACTTAAGGGCATGGATCTTTGACACCCGAATACACAAGAAAATTCAAAAAGAAAAATTTTGATCTAAAAAAAAGTTTGCTTGCCCGTGTTTTTTTAGCTTGGGTACAAAGGGTCCATACAACCTTTTTTTATTGCCTTGGAGCTTTCAAGCACCTTCTCTTAGGCCTGGGAGATCAGACTTGTTTGGGAGGAAGAAAAGTGTTGGGGGCCCTGAAATGGACCAGGATTGCTGTAAATGATCAGTTGAAAACTCACAGCCGTAAATCTCTAACGGTGGTTATTATTCCAATTTCAAAACGTAAATCCTTGATTCGTAGGGCTACGAAAACTTCCATCCACAAGAAACGAAAAGAAATAATAGAAATTGAATGTTTAAATAGTTTACTAATTTCTTCAATTTAAAATCCTGCTTTAATAAACTAAACATATTCTTTTAAAATTCATTTGATATTCATTTCAATTCTAATATATTAACTCAAAAGTTCAGTTTAGGAATCATATTTCTTTTTATAACCTGCACAAAAAAAGGAAAAGTTTGATAAAAATTATCCTTTTAAAATAATAGAAATTAAATTGAAAGTCACAAATAGGATTATAATAAATATTGTTTATTTCCTGTAATCTTGATTATGATCCCGAGCATTTGTTTCTTTGTTACAAATAAAAATCAAACTGATACAAATTGCAAACGTTTTTTTTTAGGATAATGCAGATGACACTTGAACCTTATAGAGGGTTTGAGAATGTGGAGGTAGCCCCATTCATATTTGTGATACCTCCGATTTTAAACCTTGATTAGCCTTGTGATTTCGTTTTGGTGTTATGTTGTTGAGGACGATGTTGGTTCACAAATAAAAAGGCTCAAGTAAAGTTTTAAAATGGCAAGAAAATAAAAATAAAAACATGTTTTGTGTCTCTGAACCAGGAATATGCGTAGGAGGGGGGAGGGGATCGGGGCCTGCCCCCTTGAAATACAAAATTTTTGCAATTTTCTGGGCTTTTCTCCAAGTTATCAAACGAAATTGGTTTTATTGCTTCCCCTACAGAAAAGTCTATGTTTGTTTGCCTACCCTGGATTAGGTTTCTTACCTGAAAATAAAACTTTTAATAAAAATTGTTTATTTCCTGTAATCTTGATTATGATCTGGAGCATCTGTTTCTTTGTTGATGTTTTGACAAATAAAAATCAAACTTATACAAATCCGAAGGGTTTTTTAGGACAATGCAGATGACGCTTGAACCTTATAGAGAGTTTGAGAACGTGGAGGTAGCCCCATTCATATTTGTGATACCTTTGATTTTAAACCTCGGTTAGCCTTGTGATTTCGTTTTGGTGTTATGCTGTTGAGGATGATGTTGATTCACAAATAAAAAAGCTCAAGTGAATTTTTAAAATGCCAAGAAAATGAAAATAAACACATGTTATGCGTCTCTGGGACCAGGAATATGCATAGGAGGGGGAAGGGCATCGGGGCCTGCCCCGTTGAAATACAAAATTGTTCCTAGATTAAGTTTGTTACCTGAAAATAAAAGTTTTTGAAGATTTGCCTTTTGGTTGCTTTGAAATTATAAGGTTTTTATGACAGTAATCTATTCTTGGCAGTGTTGCCACGTTAAACTCCGAAGATTAATAAAGAAAACTAAATTAGGTAAATTAAGCTATTAAATTAAACACATTAAAATAATTAGTTAAATTCAAAAAGGCTTTTCTCCGTAAAATTTCAAACATTAGCAGTGAGTTGCTGATTCTCGATGACAAATACACCTTCAAAGGATAGCTACACTTTCTTAAGAAATTTTCGGCCGTATGTTTTAGCTTATTTTTTTTGGCTGATTTTTCAACGTATTCTTTTTTGTGTTCACTGCTTCCAGAAATAGTGGTATCAGTTGGGGACGGGTAGCAGACCCCCCCTTTATATTTTAAAAAATATCTCTTCAAGGGTACTGCCATCGAAAGAAGCCTTTTTTGTATTTTCACTTAAAATTGAAAAAACAACGACTCCCCCCCAGTATCAAAGATACGCTTGCCCCCTCCCAAATACTCATGAATTAACGCCACTGGCCAGACGCTGCACAGGGAGGTCGTATTTTAATTATGATTTATTTTGTCTAATTTTTTAAGATGTGTTCGGTGATGTAAATTTCCCTTGAACGAATTCAATTAATTTTATTTCATTTCCACTGCCCTTGGTAATCTAAAATAAACCTCAATAAACAATATCGTCTCTTACTATCAATAATAATATCAACAGTCGACGTCACACGAGGAATTTTCCTTAACCCAGATTTTAACTGTTTACATTTATTGTAATATTTCGCAACTAGCTTAATTATTAATTATCTCGCAAATCGAGCAGTTGATAATTTCTTCTTGAATTTCATAAGCTTAGGTATTTTTAGTAATGTAAGTATGCGTTTTAGTATTTAGAGATTCAGGGGGCTTTCTTAAAGAGTTGGAACAAAATTCAGACTTTAGCGTCAAGAGCGAGGTATTGACGAGGGGGCAAACTTCCTCATATTACATATATGAGGGAGTTTCTTCCCCTCCTCAGTGCCTCACTCTTTACACTAAAGTTAGAATTTTGTTAAATAATGGCCGATTGTTTGTGATATTTTTCGGCCAATCTTAGCATTTAATATTATCTTAAGCAGCTTCTTAACAATGACTTTGTTTAATAATAAACCAAAGATATTGTATGTTTTCCGCTTTTGGTTGTTATTAAATAATAAAAAAAATTTTTTTTTTCAACTGAACGTAAGGAACAACATTAAAATTTTAAACGAACAGAAACTATTCTATATAAGAGGGGGCTGTCCCCTTCTCAGTACCTCACTCTTTATGCATATGTCTTGACTTTTGTTCCAATTATTCAAGAATGACTCCTGACACACAAGGACCGTTAAATCAGAATAATAAGCTTTTTACAAATTCACAAAGGCTTTAGCGTAAAGATCAAGGTACTGAGGAGGGGCCAACTCCGTCATATACGTAATAACAACCAAAAGAAAAAATCTGAGAAAATTTCGGTTCAAACTGTTCGTGGTAACGAACTGTAAGTAAAGAGCGACCCGGCTCAATAGTAACCTAAACTCTAAAAAACGGTTTTAAAAAAAGGATTTTGACACCAATAGATATATAAGAAGAATCGGCTTTTTATTCTGATTTCAAATATATAAATTTCATTAAGTTTTGTCTTACCCATCAAAGGTTACGAGCCTGAGAAAATGTCCCTAATTTTGGAAAAATAAGGGGAAACATCCCCTAAAAGCTAAGTGATCTTAATGAAAATCACACCATCAGATTCTTTAATACACGGAATAATTTCTGTTTGTTTTAAGCTTTAATGACACTCCTTAGTTTTAGTATAAAAAACTGTTTTTATTTAATTTTTATTTAATACCATCAAAACTTGCATGACTGAAAAAGCTGATTGGCAAAGATAATTGAATCCAAGCAGAGAAAAGGGAATTTCGAACATTAACCGGAGAATATCGACATTAATTTTGGACATTCACAGTATATATATTTATTAATTCGCCAGTCCGGTGAGAGTAATCTATTAAGAGGATTTTATGTGCTAACGATTTGAACTGGAATTTTGATAGGATTAACATACTGAGATACAGCTGACCTGATTTTTAAATGAGTATAAGTCACGTTTCGTAATTTTAGACTGGTCTAAACTAGTTAACGACTTTGGGCTGTTTGTTTTAGCTTCTCGTCTCCAAGAATGACTGGAAAACACTTGAAGGGTGAAATTTGAGCTCGCTTAGAATTTTTTGAAAGAATCATCATGTTTTTATTTTCTATCTTAACCCACTCCTTCCTTCTTTCCTGGAAGAATAACCGATCATGACCATTATTTCGGACTAAATTCGATTTAATGGTTAATTTTTACTACGATGACACGTTAGTTAAAGCTTACTATATAAATGCCACTAAGTTTTAGTGCCATCAATTGAGGGAAGGGGGACGGACAAGTGGCCCCCTGATTTTGAAAAATAAATGTTTGGGGGTATTTTCATTGAAAATGATTTTCTGTATGCCCTGAGTATTTTCATGATTGTTTTTCCATGAATCAGGAGCGCCATAATTATGATACAAAGAATTCACAATTTTTAAACCATGAAAAAAGAAGAACAGTCAGATCATCATATATGGTTCTTAATCTAGGACCTTCTGTTTGCAATAATCTGCCGGCTAGCATCAGGGAGTCTGTCACTTAATACGGGTTTGAAAATAAATTGAAAACATTTAGTCTTTTCAAACAGTTCGTGGCAACGAACTGTAGTAAGGAGCGACCCGGCTCAATAGTAACCAAAACTCTAAAAAATGGAATTTTGATACCAATAGCTACATCAAGAGAATCTCATTTTAATGCTGATTTTAAATATATAAGTTTAATCAAGTTTAGTTTTACCCATCAAAAGTTACGAACCTGAGAAAATTTGCGTTATTTTGGAAAATAGGGGGAAACACCCCCTAAAAGTCATAGAATCTTAACAAAAATCACACCATCATATTCAGCGTATCAGAGAACCCTACTGTAAAAGTTTCAAGCTCCTATCTACAAAAATGTGGAATTTTGCATTTTTTGCCAGAAGGCAGATCACGGATGCGTGTTTATTTGTTTTTTTGTTTTTTTTTTCCCAGGGGTGATCGTATCGACTCAGTTGTCCTAGAATGTTTAAAGAGGGCTAATTCTAACGGAAATAAAAAGTTGTTCACAAAATTCTGAGATAGCCATTTTATTCACCGTAGTCGAAAAACCTTATAACTATGTCTTTGGGGGCGACTTACTCTCCCCCAGTCCCCGTGGGAGGGGCTACAAGTTACAAACTTTGACCAGTGCTTGCATACAGTAATGGTTATTGGGAAGTGTACAGGCGTTTTCAGGAGGATTTTTTTGGTTGGGGGGAGGGTTTGAGAAGAGGGGGATACGCTGGGGGAACTTTCCATCGAAAATTTGTCATGGGAGAAGAAAATTTTCATGAATGAAGAGCAGGATTTACTAGCATTATTAAAAAAAAAAAACAATTAAAAAATAAATATGAAAAAGTTTTTTCAGTTGGAAGTAAGGAACAGCATTAAAACTTAAAACAGAAACAGAAATTATTACCCATATAAGGGGCTCACCTCCTTCTATTACCTCGCTCTTTACGCTAAAGTATTTTTAGTAATTTCAACTTTTGTGATTCAGGGGTCATTCTTAATGAATTGGGACAAAATTTAAGCTTTAGTGCAAAGAGCGAGGGTAGTGACGAGGGGGCGAACCCCCTTATATATGTAATAAAAACATGAGAATACAAAAATTAGACAAAATAAATCATAATTAAAATACGACCTCCCTGTGCAGCGTCTGGCCAGTGGCGTTAATTCATGAGTATTTGGGAGGGGGCAAGCGTATCTTTGATACTGGGGGGGAGTCGTTGTTTTTTCAATTTTTAAGTGAAAATACAAAAAAGGCTTCTTTCGATGGCAGTACCCTTGAAGAGATATTTTTTAAAATATAAAGGGGGGGTCTGCTACCCGTCCCCAACTGATACCACTATTTCTGGAAGCAGTGAACACAAAAAGAATACGTTGAAAAATCAGCAAAAAAAAATAAGCTAAAACATACGGCCGAAAATTTCTTAAGAAAGTGTAGCTATCCTTTGAAGGTGTATTTGTCTTCGAGAATCAACAACTCACTGCTAATGTTTGAAATTTTACGGAGAAAAGCCTTTTTGAATTTAACTGATTATTTTAATGTGTTTAATTTAATAGCTTAATTTACCTAATTTAGTTTTCTTTATTAATCTTCGGAGTTTAACGTGGCAACACTGCCAAGAATAGATTACTGTCATAAAAACCTTATAATTTCAAAGCAACCAAAAGGCAAATCTTCAAAAACTTTTATTTTCAGGTAACAAACTTAATCTAGGAACAATTTTGTATTTCAACGGGGCAGGCCCCGATGCCCTTCCCCCTCCTATGCATATTCCTGGTCCCAGAGACGCATAACATGTGTTTATTTTCATTTTCTTGGCATTTTAAAAATTCACTTGAGCTTTTTTATTTGTGAATCAACATCATCCTCAACAGCATAACACCAAAACGAAATCACAAGGCTAACCGAGGTTTAAAATCAAAGGTATCACAAATATGAATGGGGCTACCTCCACGTTCTCAAACTCTCTATAAG
Source organism: Artemia franciscana (assembly GCF_032884065.1). Classification (NCBI taxonomy): domain Eukaryota; kingdom Metazoa; phylum Arthropoda; class Branchiopoda; order Anostraca; family Artemiidae; genus Artemia; species Artemia franciscana. The sequence goes on along the minus strand of NC_088880.1, from coordinate 10,963,491 downwards.
GTTCAAGCGTCATCTGCATTGTCCTAAAAAACCCTTCGGATTTGTATAAGTTTGATTTTTATTTGTCAAAACATCAACAAAGAAACAGATGCTCCAGATCATAATCAAGATTACAGGAAATAAACAATTTTTATTAAAAGTTTTATTTTCAGGTAAGAAACCTAATCCAGGGTAGGCAAACAAACATAGACTTTTCTGTAGGGGAAGCAATAAAACCAATTTCGTTTGATAACTTGGAGAAAAGCCCAGAAAATTGCAAAAATTTTGTATTTCAAGGGGGCAGGCCCCGATCCCCTCCCTCCTCCTACGCATATTCCTGGTTCAGAGACACAAAACATGTTTTTATTTTTATTTTCTTGCCATTTTAAAACTTTACTTGAGCCTTTTTATTTGTGAACCAACATCGTCCTCAACAACATAACACCAAAACGAAATCACAAGGCTAATCAAGGTTTAAAATCGGAGGTATCACAAATATGAATGGGGCTACCTCCACGTTCTCAAACCCTCTATAAGGTTCAAGTGTCATCTGCATTATCCTAAAAAAACCGTTTGCAATTTGTATCAGTTTGATTTTTATTTGTAACAAAGAAACAAATGCTCGGGATCATAATCAAGATTACAGGAAATAAACAATATTTATTATAATCCTATTTGTGACTTTCAATTTAATTTCTATTATTTTAAAAGGATAATTTTTATCAAACTTTTCCTTTTTTTGTGCAGGTTATAAAAAGAAATATGATTCCTAAACTGAACTTTTGAGTTAATATATTAGAATTGAAATGAATATCAAATGAATTTTAAAAGAATATGTTTAGTTTATTAAAGCAGGATTTTAAATTGAAGAAATTAGTAAACTATTTAAACATTCAATTTCTATTATTTCTTTTCGTTTCTTGTGGATGGAAGTTTTCGTAGCCCTACGAATCAAGGATTTACGTTTTGAAATTGGAATAATAACCACCGTTAGAGATTTACGGCTGTGAGTTTTCAACTGATCATTTACAGCAATTCTGGTCCATTTCAGGGCCCCCAACACTTTTCTTCCTCCCAAACAAGTCTGATCTCCCAGGCCTAAGAGAAGGTGCTTGAAAGCTCCAAGCCAATAAAAAAAGGTTGTATGGACCCTTTGTACCCAAGCTAAAAAAACACGGGCAAGCAAACTTTTTTTTAGATCAAAATTTTTCTTTTTGAATTTTCTTGTGTATTCGGGTGTCAAAGATCCATGCCCTTAAGTCCAGTTTTGGGAACCCATACCCCAGAACTAAATCCATTGTACACTAAGGACATCTTGACCCTGGGATGTATGATTTTCAGTTCCAATCCGAAGTTTTTCGGAAAAAAAAAAAAAAAAAAAAAAAAAAAAAAAAAAAAAAAAAAAAAAATCTGCATTAGATACCCAAAAAAGCAGTCCTCTAGAACTAGGGATCTACGAGTTTAAGCTTGAAGCTTATTAGGAACAGAAAGCACTTCAAAAAAAGATTCATTATCACTAAAAAAGTGTCAGCCCTTTTTGGGGAACCATGCCCCCATATCACTCCTTAAGGTTGTACACGTCTTTTGTCCGCCCGCATCTTGAATATGCTTGTCTAGTTTGGCATCTCCCGTGAAGAATCAGACAAAATTGAGTCAATCCAAAAAAGAAGTTAAGGTGCTAGTTTGGAAACCCTTGAGCGAAGGAGGTCGTCGTTGTGCCTCCGTTTTTCAAAAAATGCAATAACGAACCCTCGGACGGCAAGTATTTTCCCCAAGCGTCACTCACCATCCAGATTACGACAGCCTCGAGCTGTTTCTGAGCCTATCCCAGTTTTGTCCCCCATTCGCTGCGTTACTTACAGATATGAAAAAACCTTTGACCCCTTCATCACAGAAAAAATAAATAAAATAGCAAACTAGTTTCTCCCCCTTTTTTCATGTGAGGTGCTTTAGGTCGTTGTACTAATTTGCTTGCCCCCCCCCCCCGCTGTTTTGGTTTAGTTTCCCTTTTAATTCATATGTGTTTTTTCGTGTGTTTTATGCTTCGTTCTTTTTTTTTGTGAGTTTTTGGACTTTTTTTTAGTGTCCCTTTTAATTTGTAGATATATATCTTTATTTCCTGTTCTTTTCTGTATTATTTGATTTTTTGTCCCCTTCCCTTTATTTCTGACTTGTATTTGTTCAAGTTTAGTTTGACCGATTTTTTTTTTTTTACTCATAATTTGATTATTCATTGTTATTAATGTTTTTTGCTTTGTTTACTTTGTTAGTCGACTCCGAAGTCCGAATTCGGCCCTTTGAGGGCTTGTGAAAAAAAACTTTTTCAACAGCCAAAGTAGCTTTCCAAAGAAAATTAAAGATTTATTAAACAGTTCGTGGTAACGAACTGTAATAAGGAGCGACTCGGCTAAATAGTAACTAAAACTCTAAAAAACAGAATTTTGATGCCAATAGTTACATCAAAGAATCGCATTTTATTGCTGATTTAAATATATAAGCTTCATCAAGTTTAGTCTTACCCATCAAAAGTTACGAGCCTGAAAAAGTTTGCCTTATTTTAGAATATAGGGAAACACCGCCTAAAAGTAATAGAATCTTAATGAAAATAATAACATCAGATTTAGCGTATCAGAGAACCCTTCTGTAGAAGTTTCAAGCTCCTATCTACAAAAATGTGGAATTTATTTTTTTGCCAGAAGACAGGTCACGGATGCATGTTTACTTTTTTTCCAGGGGTGATCGTATCGATCAAGTGGTCCTAGAATGTCGCAAGAGGGCCCATTCTAACGGAAATTAAAAATTCTAGTGCCCTTTTTGAGCAACCAAAAAACTCGAGGGAAGAGAATTTCCATGAAGGTGGTACAGGATTTTCTAGCTCTATTTAAAAAACAATGATAAAATAAATACTTTTTTTAACTGGAAGTAATGTGCAACATTAAAACTAATAACAAACGTAAAATATTACGTATATAAGGGGGCTCGTCTCCTCCAAAATACCTTGCTCTTTACACTAAAGTATTTTTAGTAATTCCTACAATTTATTCTACGGCCTTTGTGATTCGGGGGTCATTCTTAAACATTTGGGACAAAATTCAAGCTTTAGTGTAAAGAGCGAGGTATTGCGGAAATTTAGATTTCGTTTCATTTGTTCATGTGCGGTGAGCCAAAATCAAAACATGCATTAATTCAAAACATTTCAGAAATTAAATTTAAAAAACTTGTTTTTTAACTGCAAGTAAGGAGCGACATAAAAACTTAAAACGAACAGAAATTATTCCGTAACATAAAATAAAAGGGGTTGCCCCTTCCTCAACGCCTCCCTCTTTACGCTAAAGTGTTTTTATTGTTTTAAACAGTAGAGCTGTGACAAAGAGTCAAACTTTAGCGTAAAGAGCGGGACATTGAGGAGGGTACAACCTCTTTCATATACGGAATAACTTCTGTTCGTTTTAAGTTTTAATATTTGCTTATATTAAAAACTATATATATATATATATATATATATATATATATATATATATATATATATATATATATATATATATATATATATATATATATATATATATATATATATATATATTAAATGTTATATGCTTATGTTTTGTAAGGGGGGGGGGGGGCTAATAACGCCCCTTGTGGACACTCATGTATCGAAGCCTAGAAGAACAAATCCAGAACTGGTGACATAGGAGACAGAACCGGGGGTAGGAATTAGAGGGCTGATATAGTCTACATCTCCAATTCACAATCCACGACAACGTGAAATTACTCTTTCGTGACACATAAATAGATATTCTTTCAGAGAATTACGTCAAACTGGACTCGCTCCTATTCCCTGTTTTACTTTGCAGTAATTCAAATTTAAAGGCATATGCAATATTGCTCCCCTGGGACCCTGAATGTCACCTCACAAGCAAATCTAAACAAATAATCCTTTTGTATATATTATCTTCCCTTGAGGTTTAAAAGCAAGTAATCATTAAGTTAACAGCATTATTATAAGATATGGACAGAACTAGCATAATTACTAGTATAACTGCCTTAATTCGAAACAAAGCAGGCATGTACTTATTTTTTTGTGGGGGGGGGGGGCTTGAGCAAACTCATGAAACTGGTAAAAATTCAGCCAATATCGAATAATTCAAAGAAGAAATCATGAAAATGTTCAACTGTGCGTGCTTACCAGAGTAACTGTATTGAATAAAAACAAAAATCTGGTAATTATCCGAACAATTAAATAAACATATATTAATTAAGTATATATTAATATACCAATAATAATATACTAATAATATATTAATATACTAAATAGTATATATTAATATACTAATATACTATAATATACTTATTATATACTAATGTAATGTATAATAATACTAATTGATGTACTAATATGTAATATTAGTAATATACTAATTAATACTTGTAATATACTAATTAATATACTAATAGTATATATTAATATACTAATAATAATATACTAATATTAATATACTAAAAATATATTAATATACTAAATAGTATATATTAATATACTAATATACTATAATATGCTTATTATATACTAATGTAATATATAATAATACTAATTGATAAACTAATATGTAATATTAGTAATATACTAATTAATGCTTGTAATATACTAATAGTATATATTAATATACTAATAATAATATACTAATAATAATATACTAATAAATATAAATATATTAATTAATTGTTTCAACTACCAGTTTTACTGGCTGTATTTAAAAAAAAAGTGGTTCTAAAAAAGTGGTTCTATCCCGCTATCTAGGGCAATAATCAGAGAAAGGTTGAGATGGCTTGGACACCTTCTATGGATGAAGGATGACAGATTACTTTTTAAGCAAGGCAAGAAGCAAGTAATGCCAAGATCGTCTTTTTCGGCCAACCATCTAGGGCCAAACAAAAGCAGGTCGTCACCAAAATGGGTTGAAGGATATCGAAGGAGGGATTTAAAGGGTAATTAGAACTTTTTGGGAGGTTTTAGATAAATCGGGATAGAGAGGGATTGTTTGTAGCTGTGTTGGCCTCAGGTGGCTTGATTCTGCAGCGAGAAATGGGTGGAAGGATGTCGAAAGGAGGGATTTAAAGGGTAATTGGAACTTTTTGGGAGGTTTTAAATAAATCGGGATAGAGAGGGATTGTGTGTAGCTGTGTTGGCCTCAGGTGGCTTGATTCTGCAGCGAGAAATGGGTGGAAGGATGTCGAAAGGAGGGATTTAAAGGGTAATTGGAACTTTTTGGGAGGTTTTCAATAAATCGGGATAGAGAGGGATTGTGTGTAGCTGTGTTGGCCTCAGGTGGCTTGATTCTGCAGCGAGAAATGGGTGGAAGGATGTCGAAAGGTGGGATTTAAAGGGCAATTGGAACTTTTAGGGAGGTTTTAAATAAATCGGGATAGAGAGGGATTGTGTGTAGCCGTGTTGGCCTCAGGTGGCATTGACTCTGCAGCGAGAAATGGGAGGAAGGATGTCGAAAGGAGGGATTTAAAGGGTAATTGGAACTTTTTAGGAGGTTTTAAATAAATCGGGATAGAGAAGGATTGTGTGTAGCCGTGTTGGCCTCAGGTGGCATTGACTCTGCAGCGAGAAATCGGTGGAAGGATGTCGAAAGGAGGGATTAAAAGGGTAATCGGAACTTTTTGGGAGGTTTCAAATAAATCGGGATAGAGAGGGATTGTGTGTAGCCGTGTTGGCCTCAGGTGGCATTGACTCTGCAGCGAGAAATGGGTGGAAGGATGTCGAAAGGAGGGATTAAAAGGGTAATCGGAACTTTTTGGGAGGTTTCAAATAAATCGGGATAGAGAGGGATTGTGTTTAGCCGTGTTGGCCTCAGGTAGCTTGATTCTGCAGTGAGTTGTTAGTAGTAGTAGTGGCAAAAATAAATAAACAACGATGGATCATGAAAATATCAAGTGGATTCACTATGGAAAATTGTCTCAATTCAAACATACTATTTCTAATAATAGCTACGCCAAAAGAATCGCTTTGTATTTCATTCATTATTGGTCCAAAGCAGAACTCATAACTTCTCATGACTTTCTATGCAAGCTCGAACCTTCAAACTACAAACTGCTAAGTGCTAAAAACTTTTTTGGTTGCGGAGAAAACACTCTGATTTGATTTTATAGGGCCATGAAACTAAAAAGGAACTTAAATGCCGCCTTGACGAAATTCATTTTAACAAATTTTTAACTATCAAACAGGCTTTTTTCACAATAATAACAAAGAATAAAGTCCACTTAGACTTTTAATTTCAAGTATTTTGTAGTATTGAAGATACACCGCACAATGGCGTCAATTCACGAAAATTTAGGTGTGAGGGGGGTAAAAGTACTTTTGATATCTAGGGAGGATTTGTTGCTTTTCAATTTATTCAACAAAATTGCCAAAAAAAGCGTTTTCAATTAAAATACTCTCAAAAGAATATGTTTCAAAATCTGGAGGGTCTCAACAAACTGTATCCAGGATTTTTTCAGAGGGATGTTTTTCCTTGGGTTTTACAAAAAAAAATTAAGAAACGGATTAAAAATTTTTTATTATTTATTTTTGTTTCGTTATTACGAGTCGGAAAGACATTTCGGGTTGGGGGGTGGTCAAACCCCTAAGCCCCCTGGGTACAACCCTGTGTCACAGGACCCTTTCCGCCCGATTGATGACACTGGTACAAGAATAAAGGAATAGTGTTATTTCGACTCTAAGAAATCATGGTCTTTTCGTTTATTTTTACACAAAATGTTCCTAAGAATATAACCGAAACACAAGATTGTAAAATACCACTAGTCCTTTACCCAATTTAATCAATAAATTTATTACGCTCAACGAATCTTCATTCTAAGAAATCAACAGATTGTTCTGATTGAACTATAATCTCATAGCGATCATTCCAGTTCAACCGGAAATGGCTTGTTACAATTTAATTTGGTTATTGCGATTTTCAAAAGTCAACAGAATTCAGTAAAATAATCAATACTATCTCAATTGAAAGAGAATAGTTAATATTAACCTGAATTGAAGAAATAATTGACGCCAAAAGGGGCCATACAATCGAAGAAAATTTGGCAACCTGAATATGGGTTTAGGCAGGATAACGCTGTTTCCAATGTTTTTAGCTTCTTCTGTTATTCTTAGTTGCTATTCGAGTCCACAGTTGCATATAAAGTCCACGGATTTCCACTAAATAATTAATGTACGCAAGACGTGCAGATACGTAAACCATGAAAAGGGGCTTTTTGAGCCCCCTCTTTGGTTCAATCAAAATAAATTTATTGATCAAATTGGGTGAAAGACCAGCTGTATTTTATAGTCTCGTCTCCTGTCGCGTGTCGCGACACGTGTCGCGACCCCCCCCCCCCCAAATGTCTTTCTGACTCGTAATAACGTAACAAAATGTATATAAACAATTTTGCACCCCTTTCTCAGCAAAGAGCCTCTTTGGGCTCTCCCACTTCAATCCCAAACATCAAAACTCTCTTGGGCTGATTCAGCTTTTATTTTCAAACAGTTCGTGGTAACGAACTGTAGTTAGGAGCGACCCGGCTCAATAGTAACCAAAACTCTAAAAAATGGAATTTTGGTACCAATAGTTACATCAAAAGAATCACATTTTAATGCTGATTTTAAATATATAAGTTTCATCAAGTTTAGTTTTACCCATCAATAGTTACGAGCCTGAGAAAATTTGCGTTATTTTAGAAAATAGGGGAAAACATCCCCTGAAAATCATGGAATCTTAACTAAAATCACACCATCATATTCAGCGTATCAGAGAAACCTACTGTAAAAGTTTCAAGCTCCTATCTACAAAAATGTGGAATTTTGCATTTTTGCCAGAAGGCAGATCACGGATGCGTGTTTATTTGTTTTTTTTTGTTTTTTTTTTTCCTAGGGGTGATCGTATCGACCCAGTTGTCCTAGAATGTTGCAAGAGGGCTCATTCTAACGAAAATGAAAAGTTCTAGTGCCCTTTTTAAGTGACCAAAAAAATTGGAGGGCACCTAGGCCCCCTCCCACGCTAATTATTTTCCCAAAGTCAACGGATAAAAATTCTGAGATAGCCATTTTATTCAGCGTAGTCGAAAAACCTTATAACTATGTCTTTGGGGACGACTTACTCCCCCATAGTCCCCGTGAGAGGTGCAACAAGTTACAAACTTTGACCGGTTGTTTTGACCAGTTGAAGCTTTTAATTGTTTTAAAAAGCAGAATTGTGGCAAAAGTCAAACTTTAGCGTAAAGAGCGAGGGATTGCGGAGGGGACAACCTATTTCATATACGGAGTAATTTCTGTTCGTTTTAAGTTTTAATGTCGCTCCTTACTTTCAGTTAAAAAAACTAGTTTTTTTAATGTAATTTCTCCACGTTTTTGAATTAGTGCATTTTTTATTTTGGCTCTGCACATAAATTATTAAAATGAAATTTGCATATTAATTCTTTTTTTTTTGGCTAAATGGCTTTCTCTTAGTTTTGATCAGACGATTTTGAGAAATAAGGGGAGGGGAAGGAGGTCTAGTCGCCCTCCAATTTTTCGGTTACTTAAAAAGGCAACTAGACCTTTGAATCTTTAATGAACGTTTGTATTAGTAAAAAATATACGTAACTTAAGAATTAACTTACATAACAAACTTTTATATTCTTATATTTTCTATTATGTATATGAGGGGGTTTGTCCCTTCGTTAATACCTCGCTCGTTACACTAAATGTTAAGTTTTGTCCCTATTCTTTAAGAATGACCCCTGAATCAGAAAGACCTTACCTTAGACCTTAGTTCCTCCAGAGCCATCGGTGGCGCATAGGGCGTCGACAAAGCCTCTCCATTCGTCTCGCATTGGTGCTGCAGCGATGACGTCTTCCCATTCAGGTATTAGTGAGGTGCCGGCCGTCCTCAGATCTCGGTCAAGTGTTCGTCTCAATGTATTTTTGGGGCGGCCTCTCTTTCTTCTACCGTCTGGCTTCCATTCATAGGTTGTTCGAGGAAGGCGGCTCTCTTCCATACGAAGAACGTGTCCCAGGTATGTCCACCGCCTTCTTTTCAGCAACTCAATGACTGGAGGTTGACCTGTTTTTCTGCGTATTTCTGCATTTGTAATTTTTTGTTGCCAACTTGTATTCAACATTCTTCTGAGGCTCATATTTTCAAATGCAAGGATCCTTTTTTCAAGCTGGGTGTTTATTTTCCAACATTCACTTGCGTAAAGGAGAATTGAGAGTACATTGCTATTGAAGAGTCGAAGCTTCAGTCGCATTGAATATTTATTACTTCTCCAAATAGGCTTCAATCTATTGAAGGCACCTGTAGCTTGTCCAATTCTACGTTTAATCTCGGTCGAGATCTCTCCATCACAATCATTCCAGCTACCCAGGTACTTGAACTCCTGGACTTGTTCTAGATCTTTGTTTTTGCAATGGAGAACAAGTGGCGAGGTTGTGATGGCCATGCTCTTCGATTTGTCAATGTTTATCTTTAGCCTGACATTCTCTGCATTCTCGGTAATAGTGTCAAGCAGCTGCTGCAACCGTTCTTTAGACTCTTCGAGAAGGACAACGTCGTCCGCGAAGTCCAGATCAAACAGTTGTTTGTTGCTTACTTTTACCCCGTAGCCCGATGTGAATCTCAGGGCATAATTCATTATAATTATAAAGAGCATGGGGAAAAGTACACATCCTTGACGAACACCAGACATGATCTTGAAAAATCTGGTTGTACCGTTTTCGGTCTTTACGCAACATTCCGATTCTTCATAAAGCGCTATAATCATATCTACTATTTTCTCGGGAATTCCGTAGTATTTCAAAACTCTCCACAAGCAATCTCTGTCAACTGAGTCAAATGCCTTTTCAAAGTCAATGAATAGGAGGTAGAGCTTCTTGTTCCATTCTTTTGATTCTTCGACAAGCATTCTCAGTACAAATATTAGATCAGAACAGGATCTCCCAGTTCTGAAACCATGCTGCTCTTCTCGTAGAGTTGCGTCTAGTGCTTTCCGCAGACGTTGCAAAATGATGGAGGCTAATAGTTTGGATGAGACAGGGAGAAGATCGATGCCTCTCCAGTTATGGCAGTTCATCAAGTCTCCCTTTTTGAAGAGTTTGACTATAATGCCTCTGCTCCAATCTCTTGGGACCTTCGCTAAGGTCCATATTTTGGTGAAGAGAGAAAGCCAAATGGATATGCAGGTACTAATTGAGTACTTCAGCATTTCTGCTGAGATGCCATCAATACCCGGGGCTCGTCCATTTTTTAACTTCTTTGCTGCATGCAAGATCTCCTCAGCACTCGGAGGATCTGTATTGATGTCTAGATACATAAAAGGGATATCAGGTACGTTAGCTTGGTCGCAAGTTCTCGGTCTGTTCAGAAGTTTTTCGAAATGGGAAGCCCATCTCTCGTCAATTTTTTCTGGATCAGATATAATTGATCCATTTTCGTCCTTGACAAGGGTGATTCGGCTGCTTTGTTTTCCTACCATCTCATTTGTCAATCGGTAGACAGTCTTGGAGTCACCCTTCCTAGCAGCTTCTTCAGCTAAAGCTGCTTTCTTTTCAAGGAACTGTCTCTTGTCCTTCTTGCACTCTTTTTTACCTCTTTATCTTTTTCTTTGTATAATTGTTTTGTTGCCAGCTCTGAACACCTTGTAGTATCTATGAGCATGGCTTGCTTAAGTGCCTTTTGTTCGTCAATCAGTTTCCATGTTGTGTCAGAGATCCACCTTTCCTTTGGTTTCTTTCGGAAACCTAGCTTTTCTGCGGCAATCGTCGTGTATGCACTTTTTATTTTCTCCCATTTCTCTTCGACACTTTCTGAGTCATTTGCCTCAACAGGCAAGGCATCAAATTTGTTCCATACAGAGATACAGAAATCTCTGCGGATTTTTTGATCCTGTAGCTTGTCCGTGTCGTACAGTTTCTTCAGATCTTGCTGTGTCTTTTTTTGGGCACGTAGTTTGATCTGTAAGTGGGCGATCATGAGCATGTGATCCGACTGGGCGTCTGCTCCTCTATACCCACGCACGTCTAACAGGCTTGTACGCCACCTTCTGGCGATCAGTAAATGGTCGATCTGGTTTCGCGTTGAACCGTCTGGAGATGTCCATGTGTACTTGTGCACATTTTTATGCTCAAAGAGTGTCCCACCAACGACAAGGTCATTACTTAGCGCGAAGTCTACTAGTAATGCACCATCTTCATTAATATGGCCAAGTCCATGCGGTCCTAGGACTTCCGGACAGTACTTGCGATCGGCTCCTACTTTGGCATTCAGATCACCAACAACACATAGAACATCATGTTTGGGGATGTCTTTGGTGACAGCTTGCAAGGTTTCATAGAAGCTATCTTTGACATCATCATCCGCCTCATTGGTAGGAGCGTAGCATACAATGACAGAAAGCTTAGTGTGTGTTGTAGCAAATCGTGCAAACAAGATCCTTTCGTTTATTGGAGTCCATTTCAGCATTGTTCGGTATGCTGCAGGGGACATCATAAGTCCTACACCTGCCTGATGATGGTTGTCCTCTCCGCTATATAACAGTACATATCCATGATCTAGTGTTTCTTGGCCTACATCTTTCCAACGTATTTCACTTAGGGCTAGTATGTCAATATTATATTGCTTCATCTCTCTGAGAACTTGCTCAGTTTTTGATAACTGACTCATAGTTCTCACGTTCCAGAAGCCAATTTTTGTTGGTTGTTTCGCAGTCAATAATCGTGTCCGGGGGCGTGCTGGGTTCGTTATCAGGGGGGAAGATAATTCATCCGAGGCATTTATCGACGTTTCCGTTGCTGGTTTTTTTTTTACAGGGACAGGTAGCAAACCTGTCGCCCAACCCTCCTCCTTCATCCTGGCTTGGGACAGGCTGGCATTATCCATGACAATGACAGGCGGAGTTCCTGAATCAGAAAGGCCGTAGAATAAATGGTTGAAATGACTAAAAATACTTTAGCTTAAAGAGCAAGGTATGTATCTCCTCCTAAATACCTCGCTCTTTATGCTAAAGTATTTTTAGAACCCCTCATATGCGTGATAATCTCTGTTCATTTTAAGTTTTAATGCTACTCCTGACTTTCAGTTGAAAAAACTTTTTCATGTTTATTTTTTCATTGATTTTTTTTATATTAATGCTAGAAAATCTCGCGCCCTTTTCATTGAATTTCTCTTCTCCCATGGCATATTCCTCCAAGGTAAGATCCTTCCACATAGCCCCCTCTCCTCAACCCCATCCCCAAACCAAAAAAATCCCCCTGAAAATGTCTGTACACTTTCCAATAACCATTACTGTATGTAAACACTGGACAAAGTTTGTAACTTGCAGCCCCTCCCCCAAGGGACTTTGGGGGAGTGAGTCATTCCAAATACATAGTTATTATGGTTTTCGACTATGCGGAACAAAATGGCTATCTCAAAATTTTGATCCGTTGACTTTGGGGAAAAATGAGCGTGGGAGGGGGCCTAGTGCCCTCCAATTTTTTGGTCACTAAAAAGGGCACTAGAATAGGGGGTGTTTCCCCCTATTTTCCAAAATAAGGCAAATTTTCTCAGGCTCGTAACATTTGATGACACAGATTAAATGTGATGAAACTTTTATATTTAGAATCAGCATGAAAATTCGATTCTTTTGATGTATCTTTTAGCATCAAAATTCCGTTTTTTAGAGTTTCGTTTACTATTGAGCCGGGTCGCTCCTTACTACAGTTCGTTACCACGAACTGTTTGATAAATGATTTATTATTTAAAGTATTTAACTCTTATAATTTTTGTTATTTATTTTTTAATTATTATCATTTAATTGTTTCTTATTTTAATTTATATTTATTTTATTCATTAATTTGTAATTTATCGATTATTTTCATGTATTAACTGTGCCCCCTACTTTATTTTAATAAAAATAAAATTATAACTTACAAAATTATTATAATCCTTGGATTATTTATTTGAAATTACACACCCCTAAAATTCCTGTGTCCGGGGTGAGTACCTCCTCTGTCCCCCTAAAACCCCAACTGTTACTAGAAAATAACTCCTTCCGCGATTCAAACATTCAATAACAGTTCAGAGAGGAATTTTAGAGACAACTGGTTGTGGAAAAAACGTGAACCAAATGTAATTATAAAATATCTCGTTCGATTATAGTAATTATTGATTATATAATGAAAAAAAAAACATTGTTGTCTTCGTCGTTATTTCCCCCCCCCTCCATTTTCCGTTGAAAGTTTCTTGATACCCCCTCAAGCCCGGTTCTTTCTCCCAAATCGACATCAATAAAAATGAGATCACCAGTTCGAGTTCAGAAGTTTTTTTTACATATTTTTTTCATAGTACATAGGTTAAATTATGTATTACATATAGTCAATAACTTAGGGTTCAACAGTTTCTTTTTACTTAGCTTTCTTTTGAAAAACATTTACAATAGTTTTCCCGTTTTAATGCTCCTCTGCGCAATGGGCGGGGTTTAGCGCTCTCTTGGCGACATTCAGAGCAAAAAAAAAAAAATACTCCATGCACGTTTTAGTGTTACAGCTGCGTTGCGAGTAGAGGGTTTATTTAAACCGCCCGGAAATGTCACAAAAATGTGAATTGTTATGTGCAGAAAAATGCGACGACTCAACACCCATCGCCCCTTTTGACCCAGCGATGATTTCGGATTCCAGGATTTTGAAAAATTTATTAAAATTGGAATTAAAGTCAGTGAATTGTGATTATTTTCGGACTGGGATTCAACCTGAATTAGAGCCTAAAATGAGGAAGGTTCTGACGACGTGGATGTTTGAGGTGAGGTCACCTTTGTCCGGATTTCGCTATTTTTTCGGCTCAAAATTTTAGATTTATCGCTAGCTTTTGCCGATTGCTTTCTGGCACCTTTCCAACTTGAAAATTTAGTAGAAAACAGTATATAGTACATTTATACATTTATTTCCACTTAATTTGTAAATATAAGCTGTCTTAAATTTTAAACCAATTTAAAATTTACTTCTTAATTATAACCTTTAAAGGTTTTTTCATCTTTTAAATGAGCTTCATAATATGTTAACAATATCGATATAATCCAATAGTTATTAATGAGACTCTCTAATTTTAGAATTCAAGAATAATTTTAGAATATAAAGATTTAATAAGATTGTAATAATTCATGAAATATAATAATGAAAATACGGTTTGCAAAGGTCCGCCTTGAGATTCTAGATCTCAGTAGCCTTCCCCGCTTTAAGTTTGGACCCTCTATCCCACGGATGGGTCCGAACAATGGAGCAAGCTTGAAAAAATGGTAGGTCCATTTTGTTTTTTGTTTTGCTTTACTTTGATTGTAGGTTCAGTCATGTCTACAAACAGTGGAGGAAGGGATGCAGAGACGTCTCCTTGAGGCCGAGGTAGCACGATCACTCCCTAAAGAGTTGAAAAATCAAATTTAAATATGGGCCACTGTTTGGGACACCTACGAACAGAAAATAATATTCTGACTCAGTTCGAAAGGCTGGACATGTGTGCACATAAATTTTGTCTTTTTTGGGGTGGCTGGGGTTTTTCACATTTAGTCTAATCTGATTCTAGTTTACTTTAAGAGGAAAATTATGAGTTGGGTAGGCTAGATTCCTCTGAAACGTTTTTATTGGGACCCAACCTCCGAGAACAATGTGGGGAGATGGCTCTGACAATCTTCAGCAATTTTTTTGCCTATGTGTAAGCACCTATGATTACAGTCAGGCGTGCACACAGGATTCCCCACCTCCCTTCTTGGAACTGTTTCTCAAAGGGCATCCACCATATGGCTAATATGGGTGCAAAGTTCATTTGTGATGCAAATGAATGTTATATTTAGATTGAGGATATAATTTTGAGTGTATATTTTCACATTATTGGGAGGGGATAGAAACTCTGTAAATATATAGGTTCTAAGAAATTAATGAATTTCTTAGAAAAACTGGAAAAAACAAGGAAATACGTGAAGATAAAGGCTCTCCTCCCATAAAATGCGTTAATTATGATAATTCTGTATATTATGAAGTAAGAATCGTTTTTTTAAACATGTTTCCTTATGTCCAGCTGGGCTCCTAGACTTATAACATTGGTTGGCTAATTTGAAGATTTGTAATTATATACACTGTCAAATTAGCCATCTGGTGGTATCCCCGTCCCAAAGGAGTAAACCTGTGTGGAGCATTGGTTTTGTAATAACCTAATAATCTAGGCCTAATTATTTAGTGTCTTATAGTGTTTTTATGTCTTATTGTTGTTTAATTTTGCTTCGCCTAGTGTTAATTTTTTTCTTGCTTGCAAAAATACAGGAATTTATATCGTCGGAAAGGGTTGGTATCAGAGCCGTTCAGGGGGGCGGCTGCGGGGATGACCGCTTTGATCATATTTATCACTTTGATTTGGCTTGTTTTCGCTTATATTGGAGTTAGGAAGGGGTGCTGTAATTAGTTTTATCTTGGGCATCACTCGGCGTTGGAACAGCTCTGGTTGGTATTCATTAAAAAATAAGAATATAAACATTATCCTATGCAGAAACAACCAGATTTTCACTATTATTTTCTATATATGTAACAGTAATTGCCTGCTTTCAGAGTTTCGCTCCTCCCTCCTCTTGAGATACATTCCAGCACATGTTTGGGCCAAGAAAATAGGCTACACATTGGTTCCAGAGATGCCTCCTTTTTTTTATCTTTGACCCCACCGTCTGTGCTTCGAAGTGCAAGTGGAAGGTTTCCGTCCCTTATAAGATAAAATTATGCAGCATTTGTAGGATCCACTTTCTTAGCGGAATAATATCACCCTCCCCCATCTTGTCCTGGGGATTTTTCAATACTTAGCTCTTTTTTTATCGAGACCCCCATCCCCACTGTAAAAACTTCCTGCAAGCAGCAAGGCTTTTTACCACATTTTAGTATCGATATTAAAAAATACATAATTCAAAGTCAAGAGCTTGACTATATATTAGAAGCGACTGGTGCCCTCAGCTGGATACCCTGGGATTTTATGTAGGAATTTTGCTGAAACCCCAACTTCTGAAATATCACATATTTTCGGTTATTTTATGCTTGTGAAGTGCCTGTTCTTCATCTTAATTCTATACTCGTACTTAAATATATTTGCAAATTAGTTTATATTCTTTCTTACTAATTGTCCGTTGCCTGGAAAGTATTCAGACACAAAAAAAAGAAAATTGCCAGACTAAATGATTCAATTTGGCAAGCTTTAGATTTTCTTCACAACTATGTAGCTGTACTAGACTTTATATTGGATTGAAGCCAAAGTTTGCGATCCAAAGGGACTTCATTTTTTTTTCGAATTTGCTGATTTAGTAAAGTGGCTTATGATTATTATGAATTCTCTAGTTTACATGATTCTTTGATGCGATGACATATCCAGGTCAAAAGGTTGGGTGTTATGTCGTTTCGTGTGCATTGAAGACATGAACATAGGTCCCCAAAGTAAGAGGAAGAAAGGTCGGTGACGTAAACTGTTCAGGCTACATCCATGACAGTCCATAACCCTTGGACTAATGTCAACCTTTTGGACATGGCACAAACGTACCATGATCCTTTTATAAATGGCATGTTGAATTGTCGCGCATCTATCATATTGAGGGGCAGGAGGGGTAAAATTTTGATGAATATTTCTTTTCTTGAGTTGTATTGATGTTTTTATGTAAATCGTTTTTTTCCTACTTCGTCAGTTGTGTCCTTTCGTACATTATGATGGGCAATACAAATTTTGGTATTTACGTGTTATAGCGACCACGCCAAAGAAGTATTAGTTAGGTTAATCTTAGTGAAAAATACCAAAGTATGATGACAACATAATACTTCAGTAACAAAATTATGGAAATAACCAACTCTATATATACTAAATATTTAATCAAAATATACCTGCATGGTAGTTTATCTCACTGAAACTAAGCTAATTATCTCCGAATGCAGACAGAGAAACTGTTTTTACTTGGATCAAGAACTTGAGTGTGTTCGTTGGAACACAATAGGCTTACCAAAATTCTAATTATTATTTTAATTGTTATTACAAGATTTTATGGTTATTGTTATATACTTAAAATGTAGTAAATTACTAAATTGAGTTACTATCGTTGAAGGTTAACGTTTTCTCGTACTTGGAATGGCTCGGCTCCTCACTATGTACCCTTCGCCTAAGGTCTGGCCGCTATGTAGCCTGCGTAATGTCTAAACTTTAGATACACAAAATGCCTACTCCTATTTTGAACATAGTTTGAACTACTCTTATTTTTTCCATGGAGGCTAATGACTAAAAAACACATTTAAGCCCTATTATGTTTTAGCTTTAAAAGGATTAGTCGCATAATATACATATCCCTTATGTGCTTATCCAGACCCTGGATGTCAAATGACACTTACTTATAAGTAAATTTGGTACTTATTAAACATTCCATCCCCACTCAAGAAGTTCAATTGTATGATCTAAGTAAAACCGGTTTGTCTGCATTAGGTTATAATTACCAGGTCTCATTGAGAAAAACTACGAATTAGGTATATTTTTATTAAATACTTAATAGATAGAGGGGATTAGTTTAGATATTTCACATAATACTTTTTTGGCGGCCTGCTTTTCATAATTATCTTCTGTAGTTTCCATGATTTTGTTACTAAAGTATTATTTAATCCCATTTAGCTATTTCTAATTAGGATTAACCTAACTTCGCTTTTTGGGTGGGGTCGGGGTATTTAACAAGTAGCCTACTGTAAATTTATAACGTTGGGAACTGCGTGTAAAGGTATCTCCACTTATGATAATAAATGTGTTCCGAATTGAATATGTGTAATAGTAAGTGCACATTGGTCTCACCGTTATGGAACATCAAAGGATCTCTCGACTCAAGGGAGGGATGTTTTTGAAACTGCCAAAAACATTTTAGGCCTAAATTGTAAAAATAACTTTAAGTGGTTGTTTAGGCAATGTTTTTTTGGGGACGGAGCTCCTATCCCCCATGTGTAGATGTCTGAAGCCAACGTTTCCTGTATGGCTAGAACAAGGCTGTATCCAGGGGGTGAGGGATTTTGACCCCCCCCTCCCTGAAATGTTTATTTGACTCGTAAAAACATAACAAAAATAAATATAAACAAATTTTTGATACGTTTTCGTTTTTTTTAACGCCCCGCTCCCCAGAAAAAATTCTGGATACGGCCCTGGGCTAGAAACATCAAAAACTAGAATCAGAAAAATAATCACGACCGGTGTGGACAGTGGTCTTTAGGCCCAAGGCCATGAGATGTGGACATTTTGCAATTCTCCCACAATTTCTTATGTCGATTTCTTATGTAGAATAATTGGCCTATTTTTCGAATTTGCACCCCCATGACACAAATTTGTTTGTGTGTGTCTAAACTATAGTATATCTATGTCGTATTTTTACCATCCCTTGTTTATTTAACTAAAGTAATAAGGAAAAATTCTTCTCCTGACCTTTGTGGCTCCGAATAATATGTTAATACTGTGCACTTATGCTCCACCGATGATGCTATTTCGGTAATGATCAAATAACAATGGCAGCCATTGTTCAGTTATGTCCATTGTTTAGTACTCGGTAGGATAGAACGCGCGGACGATTCTAAAAACAGGGAAAACATTCCTGTTTACTTAAGCACATATTATGCAGGAATTTATTGTGTGAGTGCCGTGTATGTATTTAATATAGGCCAATTCTTTAAAGTATCTGAACAAATGGGGTAAGTAAGTATAAGTGCCTGGTAACGATCAAAGTTTTCCTAAAGCCGTGGAACGAGCTACCTTTTAATCAGAACCTTAGACACGACACACTATTTTTTAGAAAGACTTGGCAACTAGGCTAAATTTATTCAAGTATGTACCACTTGGTACACCTCTTTCTTATCCACATTTTACCCTTGGGTCAACATTTAAAACTTGACCTAATTTGATGCATATTATCAAATTATACTTAATCATATGTGCACATTGGTAGATTGAAAACGCAGAGATGATTCTAACAGGGGATTGACATAGCCAAAAGTTCGTTTTCTTGAAAAGGGGTTTTCATATTTGCTGAGGTTTCATCTTAGTATAAATTCCGGTATTCTTCTATTCGAGAATTCACGTACACAAAGTGGTGCGCGCCAAGCGTGTCTGAGCTGTGTGACACTTAACTGTCTGGGATTTACACAAAGTTGTGGAAAGTGGGTGCGCCATCATCTCATCCTCTCCTCATTGGGTAGGTTTGTTTCTATTGAAAACATTTCGTGCTCAAAATGTATTCCTCTGCAAGCCTTGTCGGGAAAAAAGGAAAATATATTATCTTCTTGTTTGGATTAATATGTTGATAATTTCACAGAGTCTCATCATCGCAATCCAATACAGAGCCACATAGCGAATCGCTAAAGCAGAGTTAGTAATTTGCGTGTCGTATTACCAAGCAAAGATCAATCCCATTGCGCCTCTACAGGCCAAATATGTAACTAAGTTTCAGCAGGGTAAATCCTGTTCCCCTTATTACCACTACTGCTACAAACAATTGAGTGCAGCATCAAGCAACCTGAGGCCAACAGAGCTACGCCTGCTCCTCTTCTATCCCAATCTATACAAAGCATCTGTCTTTACACCCTCTCAAGAAGTTCCATTTCCCTTACGACGTCCCCTTACCCCATTCGGCACGGCCTGCTTTTGTTTGAGCTTAGATGGTTGGCAGGAAGGACGATCTTTGATAATCTGTTATCCTTCATCCATAGAACGTGTCTTAGCCATCTTAAACCTTTCTTTCATTATTTGCCCTTAATCTCTCCTTTCCCCTAGAAGGGGCGGTGAACCACCTTTTTCGTACAGATTACTTTTTGAAATACGGTCAGTCAGGTGGATAGGCTACCCATTATAATCTGTAAATAATATCTCTGGAAAATGTTTAACAAATCATCTGTCTTTCAGCGAGTGGCCATGCTTTGTAACCGTATTTGACCTTTATCGTCACTATAATTCCAATATTTATTGAATATTCTGTAGCTTCAATATTCTATTCACCTTTGCAATGTTAAATGCTGTAGGCTAAATACCGAAAATTTAACATGTATCCCCTTGGCTTGGAAGATCCCATCTCCCAAAAACATAGGAAAACATTGAGCTACAGTTGTCTCGACTCTCCGCTTGAATTTGTTGGACTGCATCAGTCCATCTTTATAATTTTTTGCATGCCCATTTAAATTATCGCGAGGTGTTACACTTTAAAAAAGAATAAGAGGAAACATTGAATATGCTGGGAGTCAACAACTTTTGGCAGCTAAACCAAATACTAGTGGTTATAGTAAACTCATTATTGGGACAAATCCAATACCCGCAGATGGGTAGTTCTTGAAATATTTTCAAAGGAAATAAACCATGCCATCCGTCCCTTTAAATTTGAAACCGCAAAAATATATTAAAGATTTCCACTTGAGAACCTCCAATGAATGCTTTTTAAAAGGACAATTGTAGTAAATAAGAGTTTAATAATATCCTCGATTAGTTGCCGATTCAATGTTGCATCGAAAAAAACAGCTGTAACAGGTATAAATGAATTAATAATTCATTAAATAATTAAAATAATAAATAAAATTCATTAAAATAAATAATAAAATAATAATAAAAATAATCAAAATAATAAAATTCATTAAATAATAATTCATAAAATGAATTATTGATCAATGACAACTTGAGATTGAATCGATTCACGTCAGATAATTGAAGTAAAATAGTTTTAATTGAAGTAAAATTGAATTGAAAGTAAAATAAATTCAAAAAATTGAAGTAAAATAAAATTTTAATTGAAGTTTTAATTGAAGTAATTGAAGTAAAATAGTAAAATTGAATAAAAAGAGAACGATACTTTCAATACAATCGGTAGTTCCAGATAAATTGCCAGGGACCTGGGGGTTTTTGTTCGGAAAAGGACGTAAAAATCAAAGATATGCCAAAAATAACTAAAAACATCAAATACTCCTTTACGCAAATGCATGGGTAGGCTATATACTGCCGTAACTTGCCAAGCGTTTCGTAAAGGAGTAGTTTTTTGGTACTTGTTGAGAAACATCCAAAAGTGAAGATAAAATAATACTTTAGAAACAAAATAACCCCCATCCCCAAAGTGCAAATATATATCCCAAATTATACAAGTCCAATGCATTCTGTCTTAGTCCAATACATTGAACTAAGTCTTAATACATTGTCTCAATTCAATACATCACTCGTTTTTATAGCTATGAAGCCAGTTTTCTGAGATGTAACCTATGCGTAACTCTTAAATGAGTTTCCAATAACCAACAAGTACCGTTTTTTTGTAAATATGAATTTTATGCTCAAAATATTATATATCCAAAGGGCATTCTAAACAGCATGTCACCAGACCAACTGTTCATGTTCTTTCTCCACCCCACTCTATCCAGAGTTTCATTCTTTACTCCCTATGGTATGATATATGGTATAATAATCCCATGGTATAATATTGGTATATACTAGTCCAATGCACAATGTCTTTGTTCAATTCATTGTATCATCCATCACTCATTTTTATAGCTATGAAACTGATTTTCTGAGATGTAACCTAACCGTAATTCTTGAATGTGTTTTAATAACCGACTAAGTGCCGTTTTTTTTGTAAACAGAAATTTCACATGATGTAAAATCATCGCAAGATCGAACAGGGTGTTCCCAGGTCGACTATTCATGTTCCTTCTCCACTCTATGTAGAGCTTCACTTTTTACTCATTTTTATGAACTGTTCCTTTTACATAAATTTTTATCATAGACTTTTCTCGCCATATTCGAGGACGTCTGTTTTTCGTTTAGCATGAGAAAGATTGCCAAAAAGCACTATTTGTTGTCAACCTATCTGACCTACCCAATCTAGGGTGGTAGCCTTTTTGAACTTTCATTCAGGCAACTTAGGTGCTTTGGCAGGATGTGGAGTCATCAGTTAATTTTCCTCTGGAGGGGGGACGCGAAAAATAATTCTTTGATCTCGTTTTTTCCAATTATTTGAAAGTCCCTCAGATCAATCTATGGAGGAATGTTGCCCTCTTGTTCATGTCTAGGCATAGGTATATAAGTAATATTATGCATCAAATGAAGTAGCTATATTTAAAAGAATTTTTGTTAAAAACAGAATACGTCTATGCTTAATTTTTACCTCTTTAGAAATTACTGTTTTGGACTGAAATGAAATTAGCGTGTCAATAACCTTAGGGATATACAAGATTTAAAGGGTTTCGAGTTTAAATGGATCATGTAAATATACAGGCCTTGCCTTAGTCCATCACATTCATTATTTTTGTTTACACTTTCGCAAGTTACGATAAACAGGTTCCGACTATGGACAAAAGCAAATAAATATGCGACAAATAACTTACAGAGAATGAATGGAATTTCTCACATGTATTATTATTATTCCATTATTGTTAGCGTACAAATAATAGTGATTTTCAAGTTTGGCGTTGCTTGAAAAGTGCCTGTTAAATACAAATTCTATTTATTTTATTAGATTTTGCACCACACTACCTTTTATGTAATTTTGTGAAATTGTACAACAATTTCCTGTTCAATTCAATGCAAATGCATTCATATATTTTACCGTATAAGTTAAATTATAAAAACGTAAATTAAAATCGTGAATATTATTTGTAGTATCTTATTCGTCTTATTTTCAACTATTGTTTCACATTAGGCTGAAGAACTTTCACCAAAAATAACTATATGAGATATTTGTCAAATTTTGTACTTTTTTTCGTATTGTAGCTCTATTTGTACTTTTTTAATACAAATTTTCTTTATTATTTCTTTCGCTTTTAAAATTGAACTAAAATCTGACTTACCAAATCGAATTCAAGTTATTTAATCCTGAACAGCGTTGTCAACTGCCAACGTTTAAAAAGCGCAAATCAAGGCCAAAAAAGTGATATTTTGCTCAAAAAGGGTGCAAGTCAAAAAAATTGCATGCACACGGCGCGCTCTTATCCCCTCTGACACGAAAGTGTATTTCAGACGAAAAGTGAGCAAGTTGGCAACCCCGGTCCTGATGGGTAATGCAGCATTGGTTGTAGCTTCTTATTCATACCAGCCATAAATGCTAAAGTATGAATATTTGGCTTATAATAAAAAACTACAGCCAGATAGTCCGCAAATTTTCAATAGTAGTAGCCTACTTCTATTCCCTCCAAATAAATTTTACTTTTTTCTTTTTTAAGATTTCAGTTTAAATGTCCTACGGTAACTGGAATTTTGTTTAAAAAAAATTCTTTAAAATAAAATTTCCATGAGTTGTTCAGTGGACTACTTATTTTCCAAAGCTCAATCTTTAATTTTTCTTAGCTTTCAAAAGATCAGTCTAAAATAAAATAAATCTATAACGTTAACTGTATTAAAAAAAACACTACCGCATATAATACTAGAGATATACCCAGAGATGAGTACGTCCTCAGTGGGAAGGGACCTGCATTTCGCTTTTTTTGACAGAACTTACCCCCTCCTACCAGTAGATTGTGCCCAGAATAAAGTTTGAACATGTGTCCTTGCTAAAGGGTTCACTAAAGCGCTCCTTACTGTTACTATTTTCGATTCCAACCAGGCATACTGTTCAAGTTTTTTTCTGTTAGTGTGTGTGGGTGGGGGTTTTATGGTATATTTATTGGATAGCGAAAGAAAACTTTACGAAAAAATATCAAGAAACTTTGTCAGGAGTGGGATTGGGATTGAGGCTGATTTATTTTTCTCGAGCTTGTCCTCATCCCACTCAAACAGCATTCAGGGACGATTGAGGCCCCTGAGCTTCCTGAATGTTGCACCTGTGGGCTGGATTCATTGGCTAGCCCT
The DNA here is from genome assembly GCF_032884065.1 of Artemia franciscana. NCBI lineage: Eukaryota > Metazoa > Arthropoda > Branchiopoda > Anostraca > Artemiidae > Artemia > Artemia franciscana. The sequence continues at coordinate 10,939,672 of NC_088880.1, read as the reverse complement.
GCTATTTATAAGCAGAGAACTTGTGAGAGTACCCAGTAAAATGTGTACGGAGATTGCGGTGTCTTTTTACTTATGTTATCTTGTTTATTTGATGATAAGGGAGGTCGAAACAGAAGCATGAATGGAATAAATGTTCAAAGCGGCGAGGGGAGGGGTGGTCAAGCCGAGCTACTGAAGTCCATGAGAACTGTTTTATGTAAACAAGTTGCTTCGCCAAAGTCATTATTCTGCGAAACTGTCTGCTGCTAACAGTTGATAACAATTGTTGTTAATCTGGATTCACAAACAAACCTTTCAGAACCCAATCTGATCAAGTCTGTTTTTTGGTTTTGGGGTTTAGCTTCAGAGCGTCATGACTAAAGCTTAACGTCGTATGTTCACAAGGGTATCACTTACTAATAGGGATTTAGACCCAAAAAGCACAAGAAATTTTTTTACTATCAGACATTAAACAGTTTTTTTTTTCGAAAGCCGGTTTTTTTCTCAATGGATATTTTCTTTTAACAAGAGGAACAGAAGAAAATGTAGATCCGAAGAATCAATATGTGATTGAACACGCGTTGCTATGCTGATCCTCCCTTTGAAAACAGCTTAGCCAAAGTTTTTTGATAAAATGTGAAAAATATAAAAATGTGAGAAGTGAACTTTTGGCATGATAGTGCCGAATGTCAGTAAAATCAGAAAGAGTGCAGTAGCGTTGACTTAAGTAAAGAGCTATGCATCTTCCATAATTTTCCCCCTTCCACTTTGAATTAATCTCCACGAACCTTAGAAGATTTCCTTGATTGTTGAAAATTAGGGAAAACACCCCCAAAAAGGCAAGTGAAATGAAAACCACACCATTGGATTCAGCATGTTAATGGCATTTTCCCTAGAAGGTTCCGCATTTTTTTCTGGAATGAGGTTATCAAAAACTTGGGAATGGGGCTTATTTGATCGAAAATCGAATGTTTTTGTGTCTTCCAGAAGGATTGAAAGTGGTTGGTGGGAAGCCAGCGCTCTTCCATGCCCTTGTTTTGCAAGCCCCATATGGTGTAAATTTTGAGATAACCTTTTTTTTTTGTGCCAGAATATTGATGCTTTGAAACCAAAACAAACAATGGATTCTCTTAGGGGGCAGAGGGGGAGGGCTAAAAATAAACTTTGATCTCTTGATTTTTACGATTTTTCGACATTTGTTTTTATCATTTTCATGTAACTTGCCTATTTTAAAACAACTTCAATTTTAAAAAATTGACTAAAATTACATTTAGTACAAGAGTTGAAAATTTTTTTTCAATAGGTATGTCTAGAACAGAGGTGTGAGGCACAAGTTTTCCCTCTTGGAGTGAAATTACTAGACCGTTACCTAGCACAGGGGAAAGTGCACAAAGTACATTTGCAGTTGCTGGCCTGTGTTTGTTTATTGACAGCGACAAAGCTGCGACAATGTCGAGCACTGGGCGTTGACCTCCTTGTCTATTATACGGATTATAGTATCACTGCTGAAGAAATTAGGGTAAGTTTTTTTCTTTTACATAGTCTGAGATTGACCGTTCAAAAAAAAACATATACCTACGAGGAAAAGAGGCTCCAACCTCATTCCATTCCTAGCAGATATTTGTAATTTCCCCCACAACTTCATTCTTTTCACGTAATTTTTCTCTTTGGACGAATATGACCCCCTCTGTAATGTAGGCTATTCCCTCCCAAAGTATTCCTATTTCCTGCAAACAAAGTCATGTCTACCGTCACCTCTCTAAAATCTCTTGATATTTCCTTCTATTTTTTATATGATTTACCTGTTTTTTTGTACTTTTTGGATGTTTGTCCTACCTTGCTGACATACCCTTTCGAAAAAAAATCGTGCCTACACCTGAACACGCTCAGGCATGTGTGCAGGGGGGGTCACAACCTGCCCCCTGAAACCTCAAGATACATACATGTATATCGATATTTTGCGCATATCTCAAAGTATTGCGTCTTTTTTTTAGCCCCTCCCACATGAAAGAGTTTCATAGGCATATGGCAAGTGCCATATCCAGGATTTTTTCGGGAAGAGGGTACATAAAAAATTAAAAAAAAACGTGGTCAAAAATTTGTTTATATGCATTTTTGTTATGTTTTTACGAGCCGGAGCAAAAAAAGGGGGGTCAAACCCTCTATTCCCCTGGATACGGCCTTGTATATGGCTTCTCTCCTCTCTGACCCCTGGTTAGAGCCGTAACTAGAATATCATATTTTATTAAACGTCGGCCATTGCCCTGTAGAATAACTTGCAAAAATCGTCTTTTTGTTGCAGCGGATATTATGTCACTTACGGATTCAATTTCAGACCTCCAGGGTTGAAGAATGCTCCCACGTCTGTTCCTTTCCTCCCTTGCCCTCCTTCGCTGTTGACATTTTATTGCAACTTCTTTGTTGCCAATTTTGAAAAATGGGAACGACACTGATACACAATATTATTCCCCTGTAATTCATTTTTAATTGCTATGAAATGCGAACGTTGACACTATTGTGGGACCTAATTTGTTGGTTTGATTTTTTATTGTGTGGCAGGGCCGTATCCAGGATTTTTGTTCGAGGGAAGTGGTTATTTTTATAGGGAGGGGGGGGGGTACAAATAATAAAAATTAAAAACGCATCAAAAATGTGTTTTATGCATACATTTTATTTTACATGCATACTTTACGGGCCATCTCGAAAGTAGAAGATTTCCCAAAAATTGGGACATCCTTATCATTTTCAAATCAGGTAATTACGTCTAGCAACTTTTGGCAATTACTTCTGGCTACTTCGGTCACTACTTCTAGCAATCGTTTTCCGGTCTTTTTACAGCCCTGGTTGCAAGCTGAAAAGCTGTAAGAGTAGGAGCAGGGATATTTTAAGAAGGCGAGTATTGAAGATGGGAGTGTTTTGAACTCAACCAATTTTTCGCATTCTTCAAACCCTTCACACATACAATACATACATTTTTCCGAGAAGGAAAACCATTCAAGGGGGATTGTTCAAACTTCTTAATCCCTCCCCTGAATAGGCTACAGCCTTGTTTGATGGGAAAATTTTCACATGTTAAGTGCATTTTTTGCACCTTTAGAAAAATTTGCCTTTCAAATCAGCAATTTTCTTGGGCGGGGGGGGGGGGCTCTGCTATATTGACTATATTGACAGATGTTGCTCGAAAACACACAAAAAAATGCATTTTTATGCCTCGGTCATCTCATAGAAAGGCTCTTCTGAATAAAATTACCGTCAATCCCCATCGTATCCAGGATTTGTGATTCCCGGGGGGGGGCACACAGAACTTTACAAAACGCATCGAAAATTTAATTTTTTCATATGCACATTTGTTATTTGTTTACGAGCTGGACAAAATTCGGCGGGAGGGGGGTTCAAACCTGGTAACCCCTGGATATGGCTCTATAGACAGGTAAGCTTTGTATAATCTTGTACAGCTAGCTCATAGAGTATTTATTGATTATTGGAGCATTGGCTGGTGTGTACGCACATGCCCATATTTTATTGAAAGAAAAAATGATTTAGGGACTTGGTAATGCCAGAAGATTTCCGAATATCCTCTATTAGGAAAAATATTTGAATATACTGGTGATTACGTCACAAAAGAGAAACTTTCTAATTGATGAACCTGGCGGAAGAAGTACTTAACACTTTTGGTTCGGCATAGTCATACACCTGCGAGTAGTTTTTTTTTTTTCTATGAAATTGATTAAACAACACAACACGATCAAACATAACTGACGCTTACTTACAATGCTAATCATGGTGTAAAAATATCCAAATTGACATTGATTTGAAAAAGCTAAGTGAAAGAGAGGAGAAATAAATAGAAATATATATATATATATATTCAGTTTTATTATATATATATATATATATATATATATATATATATATATATATATATATATATATATATATCCTTAAAATCGGATTTATCATCGTTAATGTCACATTGTCCATGTTTATACGTAAGAATAATAGTAAATAGCCTACAATAAAATGGCTTATTATGTTTCAAATAGTGTCTATATTTGGTCTAAGCCTAACCTGGGAATATATACATGTATATGTAGATTCTGTCATTATGATGTACTTTCAAAATGATATGCGGAATATTTGCCCCCCCCCCTTTATTTAAACCATAAGTTCATAGACACATTTTCGAAAGATAATGGGAACACGGACAAAGGTCTGTTTAGTCATTAACAAGGGAGGAACAGGTTTTGTTTGAATGGAAAACATCCGAAAACAACTTCAAGAGACATGCATTTGAATTATGCAGTTTCTAAAACAATCCTTACCCCCTTGAAGTATCACGTTTTGTGTTACAAGATTTGGCGTCAATTAATATGCTACATTCATTCTAATTAAGAGCATGTAAATTACAAACAGTCTTCTTCCCTTGGCTAGAGCGTATCAGATTCGCCGTCAAACAATTCATTGAAGAAATGATTTTGCATACTCTTATTTGAATGATTACATGCCAAGCTATCTTATAATCTATAGTAACCAAATATGTTTGTGTATGCGCTTTACATTATATTTCGGGTAGCGTAAAAGCATTATGCATTGAGGTACAAGCAAGGGGGAGGAGAATTCGCCCCTTAATTCTTTTTAGTTTATACATTTCGCCTGTTTTTGCTATATGGAAACCAGCTTTTGGTAGCCTACATTTCAGACATATACGCCGGTCCGAAACCCCCCTCAGGTTTTGAACATTTTTGCAATGTCTACTATGTTTTCTATCTAATCGGCATGTTGCCGAAGATTGTCCTTTTTGGCCAACCGTCTGGGGCTAAATGGAAAGCAGGTCGTCCTCGTCTGGGGTGGGACGATGTCGTAAATAAAGATTTAAAGGAAGTGGGAACTTCCTGGGAGGGTGTAAAGAGGGATCCCTTGAATGGATTGGATTGGAGGAGGGGCGTGCGTAGCTGTGTTGGCCTTAGGCGGCTTGGTGCTGCAGTGAGTTATTATTATTAGTAGTAGGACAACCAGCTTTTGCTGGCATACGTTTCAGACATATACGCCGGTCCAGATCCCTTATTAGATTTAGAAAATTTTTGCAATGTCTACTATATTTTCTATCTAATTAGCATGTTGATTGACAATTTGCCAGTTCACGGAAATTTGTGTAATTTTCAAATCTAGAGGAAGGGAATTATGTTGTTTTTCACTTATTTCAATAAAAAAAAAATACAAAAATAGAAAAAAGAAAATGTGTGTTACTCCCTTAAAAATGTCACAATTTCGAAGAAGCCAAAGCAAGGCAGAATCTAGGATTTTTGTTCCGTGGGGGGGGGGTTACAAAAAAACCTTAGAAGTGCATTAAAAGTTGTTTATAAGCATTTTGTTACGTTTCTACGAGTCGGACAAAAAATTCAGGGGGAACCCCCTATCCTCTCTCCAGGATACAGCCTTGAGTCAAAGACTAATCTTTAGAAATTATAGTTTTCATGTGCGAATAGACCTAAGATGGATCCAGGGGGTAAGACCGTATCCAGGGACGGGGGCTAGATCCCCCACCTCCCCAACATGTTTTTCCAACTAGTAAAAACATAACAAAAATTCATATAAATGAATTTTTGATGCATTTTTTACCCCTCCCCCTCTTGTCACCCGAATACCTCCCCTCCGAACGAAATCCCGGAAACGGTCCTATCAGGAGGAGGGGGTAAGCATTGTTTATATTTTGATGTCTTTGGCATTTGTCTCTAGCTATAGTGTTTCAAAAGTAATTGTATAGGCTGATGTTAGAGTAAACACCGTAAGGTTTCTGGAACAATTTAATGCTTGTATAGGCTTAAATGGAAACAACTTCCTGTTTATCAGCCTTGATATTACGTCAATTAGGCCTATTTTTAACCCCAGGGTGAATTCCTGCTATCCATCATATCGTTTCTTACTTTTAAATATTGTTATATCTAATATACCATTACTGAACTGTGTATATTGCTGCCGTTGCGCGAAATTGAGAGTATAAATTATAGGTATTGAAGGTAATAAACTTTCAAAAGGTGCTACCGTTATACCAGCTTGACTGATTATTTCTTAGACAACCCCCTTGTCGTAATTAATCACCAAATTGTATTCCTCCTTCCTCTGTTCCTATTCCTTCTATAGAAAAAGGGCTGTTTTCCTTCAAGCTGGAAACCTAAAATAATCTGAATAAGCAAATAAAATAGATGAAAATTGACAGAAATCTATCACCTTAGTTCCCGCTTTCGGATATTTTTTGTCAGATATACCAAGAGCCATATATATGGATACACTACCCAGAGATTGTTCAGTTGTGCCAATATTTTAGGACCGGGGGATGGGTGTCTGCCATATAGCCTATACGTTAGGGAACACATTAGGCTACTGGTCTAACACTAACATAGCATGTATTAAACAGTTGGTGGTAACGAACTGTAGTAAGGAGCGACCCGGCTCAATAGTAACCGAAACTCTAAATAATGAAATTTTGATACCAATAGTAACATCAAAAGAATCGCATTTAAATGCTGATTTTATATATATCATCAAGATCAATATATCATCATATATCAATATATCATCAAGATCAGTTGTACCCATCAAAAGTTACGAGCCTGAGAAAATTTGCCTCGTTTTAGAAAATAGGGGGAAACACCCCCTAAAAGTCATACAATCTTAACGAAAATCACACCATCAGATTCAGCGTGTCAGAGAACCTTATTGTAGAAGTTTCAAGCTCCTATCTACAAAAATGTAGAATTTCGCATTTTTTGCCAGAAACAGATCACGGATGCGTGTTTATTTGTTTTTTTGTTGTTTTTTTTTTTCCAGGGGTGATAGTATCGACTGAGTGGTCATAGAATGTCGCGAGAGGGCTCATTCTAATGGAAATTAAAAGTTCTAGTGCCCTTTTTAAGTGACCAAAAAATTGGAGGGCACCTAGGCCCCCTCCCACGTTCATTTTTTCACAAAAGTCACCGGATCAAAATTCTGAGATAGCCATTTTATTCACCATACTCGAAAAACCTAATAACTATGTCTTTAGGGACGACTTACTCCCCCGCAGTCCCCGTGGGAGGGGCTGCAAGTTACAAACTTTGGCCTGTGTTTACATATAGTAATGGTTACTGGGAAGTGTACAGACCTTTTCAGGGGGATTTTTTTGGTTTAGGTGGGAGAGTTGAGGGGGGGGGTTACGTTGGAGGATGTTTCCATGGAGAAAAAAATTATTTGAAAAAGGAAAATTATGTCCATGGAGAAAAAAAAATTATTTGAAAAAATGGAAAATTTCCATGGAGAAAAAAAATTTATTTGAAAAAACAATGAAAAAATAAATATGAAAATTTTTTACTGAAAGTAAGGAGCAACATTATAACTTAAAACGAACAAAAACTATTACGCATATGAGGGGTTTACCTCCTTGTTATACCTCACTCTTTACGCTAAAGTATTTTTAGTAATTTCAACTATTTATTCTACGGCCTTTGTGATTTAGAGGTCATTCTTAAGGAATTGGAACAAAATTTAAGCTTTATTGTAAAGAGCGAGGTATCGACGAGGGTTGAACCCCCCTCATATACGCAATAAAAACATATGAATATAGAAGTTCGTTACGTAAGTTAATTCGTAAGTTACGTGTATTTTTTACCAATGAAATCGTTTTTAAAAAATTAAAAGTTCTGGTTACTTTTTTAAGTAATCAAAAATTGGAGGGCAACTAGGCCTCCTCTCTCGCTCCTTTTTTCTCAAAATCTTCCGATTAATTGCAATTAATTAATGTGCAAATTTCGTTTTGATTATTTGTGCGGAGAGCCAAGATCAAAACATGCACTAATTCAAAAACGTCCAGAAATTAAATAAAAAACAAGTTTTTTTTTAATGAAAGTAAGGAGCAACATTAAAACTTAAAACAACAGAAATTACTCCGTATATGAAAGGGGCTTTTCCTCCTCAACGCCCCGCTCTTTACGCTTAAGTTTGACTCTTTCTCTTAACTCTATTTTTAAAACAGTAAGAAACTTTAGCGTAAAGAGCGGGGCGTTGAGGAGGAAAAGCCCCTTTCATATACGGAGTAATTTCTGTTCGTTTTAAGTTTTAATGCTGTTCCTTACTTTCATTTAAAAAAACTTGTTTTTTTATTTATAATCTTAAAGATTCACTATCACCGTATATTTAATTTTCTTCTCTCTTTTTTTTTCTTCTCATTTTGACGAACTCTACTCCTCTTAAGCCTTTAGTTTACCAAAGGAATGAACCAGTGTAACAGAGCAGGGTTGTGTGAATTATCACCTTTTCTAGTGTGTTTTTTTGCCTATACAATACAATTACCAAATCAGTAAATAAATCACTAGATTATTGAAGAAAATAACTAAAATCTAGTGATTTTTTTCACCGAGCGGAAGCCCTGTACTAGAGACAGAGACCTGGTATTAGATGTCCCATCCATATAAGCAAAAATGAACTAAATGACCATTTTTTTTTTCAATGAAAGGGCACTTAAGGTGCCAGTTGGTCAAGGGGACCAGTGGCGTCAATTGACGAGTTTTTTTGGGGGAGGGGGTAAATGTATTTATCAAAATCTTAGGAGAAACGATTTGTTACTTTTATTCAAATATTAATGAAAATACCAGAAGAGCCATTTTTCAATGAAACTATTCTCTAAAAACAGTGATTTCCGTAGAGGCATTGTAAAAAGCTACTTGGGTTCACATGCCCACTCCTTTTCCCACCCGCTATGGACACAACTCAATGAATGTGTTCCAGGGTTTAGCCCTGTGCATGCAAACTAAAGTTTTTGTAGCCTCTACTATTTTCTTCCTTCTCATGGTAACGCACCCTGTTCTTGATTATTGATCCAAATTCCATATTTAATAGAATGCTTTTAGAAAGACCCTGTAATCCCACGGGTTTGGTCCAACCCCCGGAAAGACATTTTCTAAGGGTCTAGTCTTCTTTTGTATGAAGTCTTTTGTGCTGTCATTGCAAATTTCTAAGCCTTAGGAATAAGCGATTTATGTAAATTCTTTAGGCAAGAGAAGAACCAGAGAAAGAAACACCGTAATCACATAATTTAGTTGGCGGGTCTGTATGTAAAATGTGTTAGGTACAATTATTCTGCATAGAATGAAGTAAGAATTGTTTTCTAACTTCACACTGTATAAAAACTTTATCTCCACCCCCCTAATGTGTGAATATATTGCCCAAATTATGTATTTCCCATCTATTCTGTTCCTTGTCTTATCTCACGCTAAGCTGAATAGAAACTAACGAAGAAACCGGTTCTTCACTGCGTCAATGGATGAAAGAATTGTAGTAGTAAATGTAATTGTGTGTAATGTCCCTCCCCCCGCTATTAAAGGGATGTCTCCTGATACGGCGTGTCGTGTCTGTGTGAACTTTTATATCTTTCTATTATCTTAAAAGGGCGGGTAAATTCGGAGAATAAAAATAGACGAATTATATAAAAAGAGAAAACATGAAATTTATCGAAGAAATTTTGAAACATTGAGATTTAGGGGGGGGGGGGGGTCTTAGGATCATCCCTTGACGGTGTCTCTCTGGCCCAAGACTTCCGAATATTTCATCTTTTATAACGAAATATTCAGAGTGGGTATAAAGGCCCTCAACTGTACCTGTCTGACCCCTCCCCTTTTCCAATTTTTGGATTTTGTAATTGACATAGATGAGCCGAGTCTTTTTCGAGAAGGGGGAACGTTCTGAATGCACTCTGCTATTACTAGTAATGTTTATAACTTATATTCGTGTCTTAAGTATTTCGGTCCAAGGGTGAGTTGAGTATAATTATTTGAACATTTGGAAGTTGTCTGGGGTCCATCGCCCCTATCTCCTTAAAAATGTTCACTGTATCGTTGCATATAAAGTCGATTTTCGTGGATCCATGCGATTTTTGGTAGCCTATATGACCGTATGTATGATTTGGATACCAAGTTGATGGTCATTTTATATGTAATATAAATATTAACGTCCATTCCGCCACGTTTGGCTCGCGCAAGAATTATGAGTGGGCAGCCCCCCTTCCTCCCTAAAATTTCGGGGTATTTCTTATTCGAATCGTCAAATAAAATTATTTTCTCCCTCACCCCACTGAGAAAAGTCCTGGCTACGTGCCCGAGTCTTTGGCTCCTATTCCATTCAACTTTGTCCAGGTTACTCATTCGGTTGCAAAATTCAAAAGAACTTAACGCTTTGCATACTTTGGGTTGGTACCCGCTCTTCAAGTACTGATAAACTCGGTCTCAAGATGCTACAAGTCTATTATTTAGATTGACACATTTTGTACAATTGTAGGGTGACATATTTCAGTCCCGGGTTTTTCGGCCCCCTTTTCAACATGGGAGGCTTTACAAAAACCTTAGAGGGGGGTACGTCCTGGATTACACCTTACACTTGACCAAATGTCTAATCTAGACTTCCGGAGGTGTCTTATCTGTTGAGGCATTTTTCTTTCGGGTGTTATTTTATGTACATAGGTAAGAAAATCACAAACAGGTCCTGTAGTTTCAGAGAAAGTCAGCTAAAACTCTAGGAATAATTTGTGAGAACGATGCTATCTCTTTACCGATGGGGACGTTTACCCCTAAATATTTTTGCCCGAAAATCGCAATGAATAAGAAGGGGAGGGATCATCTTACTTAGAGACGAGTGAAAATATTCATAGATCAACTGTCGGAATTTTCTAATTTGGATTTTTTTTCCATTTTAGTTCCCCGGCGGATCCCCTCCCCTCCCCGCCTTCTTTATATTAAGTAGAGCAACATTTTTATTAGTAGGGAAATAAGTTGTAAAAAATAAATAAAAATACTAGAAAATAAGTAGGAAAAAGTAGCAATAGTCACTTAGGGCTGGAAGGCACTTTTTTTGGTCATGTCGTGATACTAAAAAGAACAGAAATAAAAAAAATAATAGATCAAAGTTAAAACAACTATGTAACTAAACAAATAATCATGAATAACTATGAACAAGTAACTATAAACCTAAAGAACTAGGAATAAGCAACTGAAACCTAAAACATGTAGACAATAAAATGAATTATCAAATTAAAAATTAAAGTAAATAATGTTTACACATTTAAGAACACGTGCTTGCCCGTAGGGGTCAGGGGAGCAGTAGAAATGGTCGTTTTTAGCATCTTGACTTAAAATTTCCACCTTATATAATCATTTCCCCTATAATTAAAAAAACACGATTAATTTTTAACATAGTGTATGATTTTATCAGACACTTAATTTAATTTGAGTTAATTTAAGTGTTAATTAATTAATTAATTTTATTAATTAATTTGAGTGTTAATTTAAGAACATTAATGTTTGATGCACGAAACTGCAAATGTACAAGAGCCTCGAGACACTCCTGAAGGACCTGTCTGAGGGGCATTTTCAAATTTAAGCCTAAAACGCGCAAATAGGTTATTGGGAGGGGCTCATATCTTGTATCCAAGGTCGTATCCAGGGGGGTACCCCAGTAGTTTATGCCCTACTCGTAAAAACGTAACAAAATGCATATAAATAAATTTTGATGGGTTCTTAAAAATCGTTACCCCCTCTTTCTCGATCAAAAATCCTGGATTTGCCCTTACCTGTATCCCTCAAAATCTTGACAGTGTTTAATTATGGACCATCTATGTTTTTATTCAATGGTCCCTTTGTAATTTATTCTGATACAATTACTCATGTATGTATATGATTACCAGTTTGTTTTAGAGGTGCTAAAAATCAGCCCTTTATTGTTCTTCGCCTTCTTGTATTATGAATAAAAACCTCAATTCTAAAGACAAAAACAACCTTGGACAATTATATATTGTACCGTATAAGGAATTTTTTAATTATATAATGACGTCGTGAAATATTAAAGCCACTTGAGCTTAATTATAACACTTTTCGTTTTGGGGCCCGCCACCTGTCAAAATCACCACATCCGGTGAACTGAATATTTTCAACAAAAACCTACCCCCTGGTACTCACCATGTGTTAAAGCTCTAATGGACGGAAATGACCCTTTGGTAATAATAACCCCTTAATTCAGAGCGGCACTTTTATAAGATGTGCCGATGGCGCCACTTGGTGAAAAGTTAAAGTTGGCGGGATTTTTCATTATCAAACAAGGTGAATGAAATTCCTTAAAAATTTGGGGTTGTATCACTGAATTGTAAACCCCCCTTGGATGATTCAAAATGCTGTTGAGTGGATTCATTCTTGAAAATTTGAGGGTATATTAGGTGTGCCATCGCGTTACCCTTAGTGTCGGATAAGTATAATTAAAGGGGTTAAGCTTTTGACCCTTTCTATCAAATACCCTCCTGTCATCAATTTTGTACTCATTGATAAAAGCAAATAGTAATAAGGCGTTTATTTATTTAAATCTTATTCCGACATTCATTCTTGCTTTAAAAACTGTTGGTTATTGCTGGTAGGCATGGTTGTGGTTAGGGATGGTGGATAGGAGATGGATCCCCCCGGAGGTGATTTCTAACATTCGTCGAAGATTAATTAGGCGAGTTATACGGTAAAATGGTAAAGGTATTAAAATTTTGGAAAAGGCTGTACCTGAAGCCCCACTCCCCCTACTCTTGGTTACGTGCTTAGATCTACATTATTTTATTTCAACAAAATATAATTACCCTCTTTGTTTAGCAATGGGAGCAACTGTTATTGGTCAAACTTGGCTGGGACGTTGCTTCTATAACAGCCTATGATTTTATCGATCCTTTGGTTGAAGTGATTCCATCATGCCGGCGCTCAAGAAGGCCTCGAAGGAACCAAGAGACAGAAACTCCCACAAGCCCAGTACCTGACCCTGTATCACCTTTGAGAGAATCGTCTGTAGATGACGAAACACTGTCAAAAATTAGGGATCACGCCCAAACTTACGTCGCCTTATGTTGTACAGGTATTATTATATTATTTATTACAAGTCCAGTTTTCTATTATTCATGATGCTGGTTCTCTCTGCTGCCAATTTGAACTTGCTTCCGAAAATCAGGACAGTAGAATTTAAATTTGCCAGTGAAATTAAAATTGATTAGCCCAATCAGACAGGGCTATAAAACTGTTTGGAAATCAATCTATTTTGGTAAAAAGCTATGTTGAAAATTGACTAATGATTTTCTCCATTTGGACAATCATAATGCAAGTCCTTCACGTGCTTCCCTTACAAAAGGAAGCTTGATTCATACACCCTACATTTTTTATCATTTTGTGGTTTTCCATATAGAAACTATTTTCACATTACCATAAAGGAGATTACTTTTTTTTTTTTTTTTTTTTTTTTTAAGGGAAAACGAACTACTTCCCAACAATAGGTAAATTATGGTTCGTAACAGAAGATGTTTCTTCTTAGGGGCATATGCAGGGCTCTTGGAATTTTGTGTTGGGTTGGCCCACAAAGAAAACTTGGTTTTTATTGTGCCTAAGATTATAAACATTTGCAATAGTTTAGGAATAACAAAAAATCAACCCTCCCAAAAAAATATTTATTCTGTTTTTAGAGATAATGGGGAAATCGTCAGTCATTTCGCTATTGTGAGTATTTATATATATTTTTAATCTGTCCCTCCCTTTAATCTGCCCCCCCCAAAAAAAATAAAATAATTATGCCTACATCCCTGTGCAAATGGCTCTTAATATGCAGGGGTTTTCAAGAAATGAAAAAAGGCTAGACCCTGTAGTTTTTATTACTTTTGTCGATTCAGACATTTTTAGGGGGGGCTCTACCCGACTACCCTCTCCCCTCTGGATACGACCCTGGTCGGGGGGGGGGGGCTCCAAAAAATTTCAAACGAAATAAAAATTAGTTTATTTGTGTTTTAGTTACGTTTGTACTAGTCTGATAATTTTTTCGGGGGGGGGGGGGTCAAATCGATTACCCTCATCCTTCTAGATACGACTCTGGTCGGAGGCGCAAAAAAACGAGGCTGACTGCGCAAAATTTTCGTCTCTGCATGGAAACTCTAAATATCGTAGGTGTCCGGTTTATAAATATTAATCCAACTAACTAAAGAAGAAATTATTTAGATAAGCAAACCCTTTGTTGAAATTTTAGATACGGTAGTTTTTTTCTGTCAGTTTGGAATTTCCGGTTCTGGGCCGCAATATGCTTTGTTGACATTTTATACCCTTTTGTCTTTGTTACTACCCGGAAGTCTTCAAACCCCTTGACAAGATACAATATCTGTTAACAGGTTGAAAAATTGAAGTCAAGCTATGGCGACCTTTGACTTTGAGTGCATGTTTGTATATTTATGCAGAAAATAAACAATCATAAAGAATTATAAGACACGTATATTAGGAATGAGGGGGCCCCCCAGGCACAGCCCATGCTTATCTGCCTGATTTAGCTTTCTTGAAATGAAGAAGCTCTTAAAAAAATGGATTTCAGAGGAGATTGGGCTCAGAGGCCCCTTGCAGCCTTTTTTGGGAAGAAAAATAACAGAAGAATGTTCAATTGATTAGTTGTAATGTGTAGAATGTAAATTAGTCGAAAACATTTGGGGAGGGGTGTTAATTATTTTTTCTGTGGATCGTCTAAAGCTTCAAAAATGGTTTGTTTTTATCTTTAATATGAATATAACGTTCGGTGTGTATTTTCAAAGCTTTTGGCAAATGTGGCTGTATTGTTTTTGAAAGGGATATTTAGCCTGAACATAAGGGGTAGGCTAGAATCCCCCAGAGATCTGAGTATGGACCTCCCTCCTAGAGAAATCCTTCACGGAATCGTATTGGAGTATACAAGAACTCCGGCATTTTGGAGCTAAAACATATTTATTCTATCAATCATTAAGCCTTCTTATGAAAGAAAACAGAAATCCCCTGTAAGCTTTGATTGTGCAGGCACGTAGGCTACTTAGGAGGTTATTCTGGAGTGGGGTTAAACTGTTCAGAACAGCAACATATAGGCATGTTGCAATAGAATTAAAAAAAATCGTATGATTCGTGTTTTTGTGGCAGAACACGCCTCGAGACCCCTACGTACACCTACATCCTCCTCCACCACTCATCACTCCATCCTCCACTGAAATCATTTTATTGCAGGGTTGATTGGAATTCAGCCAAAAATTTCCAAAATATTTAACTTTTCAATATTTTACTTTTAGTATTTAATAAATCTTTTCAGTTACGCAGCATAAGTTAGCTGCTAAATATCTTTTATTGGAATTCAGCCAAAAATTTCCAAAATATTTAACTTTTCAATATTTTACTTTTAGTATTTAAAAATCTTTTCAGTTACGCAGCATAAGTTAGCTGCTAAATATCTTTTATTGGAATTCAGCCAAAAATTTCCAAAATATTTAACTTTTCAATATTTTACTTTTAGTATTTAATAAATCTTTTCAGTTACGCAGCATAAGTTAGCTGCTAAATATCTTTTATTGGAATTCAGCCAAAAATTTCCAAAATATTTAACTTTTCAATATTTTACTTTTAGTATTTAATAAATCTTTTCAGTTACGCAGCATAAGTTAGCTGCTAAATATCTTTTATTGGAATTCAGCCAAAAATTTCCAAATATTTAACTTTTCAATATTTTACTTTTAGTATTTAATAAATCTTTTCAGTTACGCAGCATAAGTTAGCTGCTAATATCTTTTATTGGAATTCAGCCAAAAATTTCCAAAATATTTAACTTTTCAATATTTTACTTTTAGTATTTAATAAATCTTTTCAGTTACGCAGCATAAGTTAGCTGCTAAATATCTTTTATTGGAATTCAGCCAAAAATTTCCAAAATATTTAACTTTTCAATATTTTACTTTTAGTATTTAATAAATCTTTTCAGTTACGCAGCATAAGTTAGCTGCTAAATATCTTAGTTTTGTATGTCACCTCATCATATTTATCTTTAAGATATGTTTTTAATAAAAGGCCATCGCGGATACACACATAAAAAGGAGAATTTGGGAGTCCATTCAAATCGTGAGAAAATATTTTTTTTCTTTGTGTAATTCAGAAATGCCGGCCTCAGACTACCCGGTCAATTGGGTTGTATGCTACTCATTGAAAAAGGCTACCCAGTCCACATTCCATGTTGATGTATTTATGATCTTGTTCTCGAAGAGATTCAGTAATAGAAATCAAAAAACTGGTTTCTGAAATAGAGAACATTCTTTATTAAAGGATGCTCGATTTCGGAGGGGCCTTCTAGTAGGCTATTGCTTAAATTCATTTATGGAATTGTGTTGTATCTATATAGTTAGGAAATATGACGACAGGCCAATTTGCCAACGTCTTGTGAGATTTTGCCTTTTCTGAAAACAAAGATTTTGGGTGTTCGATCAGGTCCGTCAGTTGGGGGGGGGGGAGGATAAATAGATGTTTGGCAATTTCATTAAAAAAAACAATTATGCCCCTCCCCCTAGATTTTGAAAAATAACATCCCCTACTTCTCATTGAATTAATACCCCTGCGATTCATATTGTTCTAGTTTTGTAACGCCAGTTAGATCGATTCCTGAAAAGCCTTTGGTGTCTGAAAAGTTAATTCCCTAAGTATGCTAATGAGAAAGAGCGAGTCAGTGCCGTCAATTCACGAAAATTTAGAGGGGGTAAATGTGGGGGGGGGGGAATTCGTCATTTTTCTCAATTCAAACAAAGAAAACACTTATAAAAATGATGACATTTTGTGTTCTATTTGTCACCCTCTACAAAAAGTTTTCTAATTTACACGCGTAGGTGGATAGAGAATTCGATTAAAGGGGAGTGGGGGTGTTTTTCTTCTTGAATGAGTAGATTCAAAATTATAGTTTCGGTAAGTCTACCCTTTTTTGTCTCACGGTTGTGGGTTTGATTTGGAGCTGCCAGGTTCCAGGGACAGTTTTGTTGAGTCGGGGGTTAAGGTGACTTCAAATTTCGTGCTGGGGGCAATCCTCAAAAGAGAGTATACGCTATGGTTTATTTCTTCTTTTTTTTAATGCTTGTCAACCGACAGGCTTCGTTTCTAGATAAAAATTAAACCCATCCAGTGATCTTGGTGGGTACTAATAAGAGTTAATCTACATCGCAGTGCTAAACTGGAACAGGGACGTTCACAGGGAGGCCTTAGGGATCCCCCCCTAAAAAAAAATATAGAATTTATGGGTACTTCTTCTCCTCCCCTTCCGATTTTTAGTGTTACGCCCATGTAAAAGCATCCAGGGTTCGTGCCTGAATTGGAATAGTCCAGTTTATTTGTCAATACCGGTTTTAATGCTTATTTGTTGTCTTGGCTATTTTTGGATAGTGATAGATTTATTGATCATTTTATATCATTTAATTTCCGGCTTGGAAATTCTTTCATTTTCTTGTTGCTTTTGATAAGGTTTTTTATGAATCTACCTGATTAAATATTTTGTTTGTTTTAAGATATCTGTTCATGTCTGGGCTGTGATATTACTTCACTTTAACGGAATTTATCTTTTATTATTTGTAAATAATCCTTAGAATGCATTGCGTTTCTTAACATTTAACAGCACTAGGTTCTCATAAATCTCATTGAAAGTACGAAATTGGTATACCCGTTTCTAAACATTAACACAACCAGAAATTTCTAAGAGGCTGTTCTGTTACGCCTTGAATTGTGCATTTAAGAACTAAATTTCCAAAATTTTCTGGGGTTGGGCTTTAGAACTATCTTAGTAGAGGATCCTTACTACAACACTTCTATGTGTAGGTATAATGTTATTTGTTGATCTTTTTCTGAAATTTGTTATTAATTTTATTTCCCATGGCTACCAGTTTCATTTTTCCAGGGTTGGTCAGGGCTCTCAACTTGAGATGATCAAATTTATATACTGACAGCCAAAAATGGTGATTAGTAGAGAACAAATAATTGTATGAGACAGCAGTACCATTCTTACTAAATTTTTTGTTATTTATTATTATTGTTTTACAGAGGTTATGCTTTTTTAAACCTTTGCATATAAGAGTTTACGGGAGAATAGAAGGAATGCTCTCTAATATTGATTCCTCTAAGAATATAAAAAAATGTGGCCCTTACATATGCTTATTGGGTAATTAGAGCCCTCCCCCACCCCCGAAAATCCGAATCGCTCCTGAAATGTAGTTCCTTTACGAATTCATTTCAGTGTTCACTTGAGGCATAAATGTGAAATTGGAGTTTGGCTCAAAGTTTAAGACAACTACGTCCTTACAAAAAAGTGGTGTGACCCCCCCCCCCAATGTCTGCGTCACGAAGGTTTTACCAATGTAGTTTTGGCATCTCTTCAAGACGAAAAAGTACCCCTTTCATAATTCTGCCAAATAGGTTGTAAAGGGGAAAGGTTTGGGTCGGGTGTCCCCGACCCAAAGATTAGGCAAGGCGAAGTTGTAAAAGATGATCTAAAACTTTTGGATATTTCTTATCTGGTTCATAAAACAGAGTTTGCTGGGTCAGTGTTAACCAATATGTTGACCCCGAATGACAGAATTTTATGACAAATTCGTATTATTAGTTGCAGTTAGGTAAGTAACAGGAAGTTATTTCACCTGCTATTCATGTAAACGCTTCATCGCTATCAATGAAAACCAGCTCTAAGGGGAAAAAAAACATGCCGAAAGAATTTTGAATTTGATTTTGAATAATCAAAGTTTCGTGTGAATTGTACAGCAAAAAAGTGCCAAAAAAGGCCGGCAAAGCCGTAAGCCAAATTTTGGCATTCAAATTTAATAGCTATGGGAACCCGACTATATCTAACCATATATAGGAATTGTAGTTATCTTGGAATGTACGATTTATGTATTCAACAAAAACGACCGTTTATAGAAGAAGAAGAGGGTTTTGAATTGAAATTCTTTCAAAATGAGTTTTTTAGTTAAAAATGTAATTAACTGTAAAGATAAGTTGAATTTAAATTGATATTTCTTGAGTATCTATCACTGAAATTGTGTGGATCTCTTGAAATTTGATTTTTCTTCCTTATTGTAAAAAGCCATGTTTATAAACAAAATCTTTCTGTTACTAGTAAACTAGGCCGTATCCAAGGGGGTTAAAGGGTTTGAACCCTCACCCCAGAAATCTCTTTCCGACTCGTAAAAATACAACGAAAATGAATATAAACTCATTTTTGGTGCGTTTTTAAAGCCCCTCCCCCTGAAAGAAAATTCTGAATACGACTCTCGTAGTAGCCCAAACGAATTGTTTTAAAATTTTGACACCAGTAGTAAAAGCTTCTTGTTCACAAAAAGTTTATTTTTTAATACTTAAATACGGTACTTTTTAAAAACACGGTAATTAAAAAAAAGGTATTTAAAAAGTTTAAAAAAGCTATTTTTTTAAGGAAGATGCAAAAAAAAAATATAAAATTCGTTTCGGGCCGTTCAATGACTAATTTGGCCACGTAATCTAAACGGCTATTTTCGATAGATATGTTTTCCAGGGCAGCGGTAGCTAAATGTATTTTGTAGGTACAGAAATGGAGATATAGCTCCTAAGTCCAAATTTTTTTTTTATTTTAAAAAAGAGAATGTAAAATGTTTCGTATAAATAATTTGAGCTTGTATTAACCTTGAAACCCAATTAAAATATAAGGAGCAAATTGGGTCAAAATAATTCCTAAGACAACACTGGCTAAGCATGACAAGATGATGTGGCAGAAACTTTTCAATATCAAAACCTCCATTCACAAACTGTCTCCGTGACCCAGAGAAAGTGATGCAACGCATTTTTTGAAGAAAAAAAGAACTTCTTCTAAATATCTCAGGAACTAAATAAGAGAAGGAAAAGCAGATCACCGCCCTCTTGCCTAAATTTCGGATTTCTTCAAGCTGTTCTCAAATGGGGACAAGACAATGTATATTACAGTCACACTTTGATCCTTTTGATCTACACTGGACTCGGAAAATATTAGATCTGACTTAGATGTGATGGTGCCTAATTCAAGAACAATTATAAACCTTCGAAAAAATTCCAAACAATGAATTTTGAAGTAGAGTAGCCCAGCCCATCTGGTGAGGGGTTTAAATTAGGGATAGGGGAGTCTCCCTCATATTTTTAAAATTCCTATTTTGAAGTATTTTCATTGGAAAGCTACATTTTTAATATTCTCATCAAAAATACGCTTTTTGGTATTATGATTAAAAAATTGAAAAAAGAAACAACAACAAAATCCCCCCTAGACTTTTCAGATATATTTTGCCCCCTTATTACATTTCTATACATTGACACTGCTGCATCTGGTCTGTTATAGTCCATTGAAAGCCCCCTGAGTGCATTTCGTGTCTTGGGCCTACACAGTAATATGGTTCAATGGTGTCAACTCATGAAATATGAAGGAGATTTGTTATTTAAAATCTATGGGGGGTACTTTTCAACGAAAATAGTAAAAAATGGTTTTCTTTTCAATTAATTTGTGAAAAAGTTTTTTTTTAAGTCTAAGGGGGGAATTGCTCGCCAGATTCCCTCTTCTAAAGGTGATATGGTTCTAATACTACGTCTATGTACGAGTATGTACATTTTTAGCTTCCTGTAAACAAAAATAATTCCATTATTAAGCTTGTGAGTGAAAAACTTCTCCATGGGAAGTTCCATTTTGAAAGTAATCCCATTCTCCCGAATTTAATTGTCAAGTTTATATAAGATTAATAACAATCTTACTGCGCCTTTTGAATCACGCCAGTTTCCTAGATGGTAATTCAGATTTTTTTTTGATTTTTTTTTTTTTTTTTATTGCAACAAAGGATAAAGACACAAAGTTTCGTGGCTCTGGCGTCATCAGTAGAGTTCAAATAATTATTACTTGCATCTAAATCCTGATCTAAATTTTGAAGACCTCACATAACGTGAAACTTTGACCTTTTTTCACCCTTTCCCCTTAACCTCGTGTGATTCCAGTTCAATGTGTCTATATTTATTTTATGTCTGGACTTCAGTGTGTGTGGTAGAAATTTAATCCGGAGATTAGAAAAAGGTTGTTTTCCCAGGGTTGTCATCAGAAGCAAATGAATGAGATTCGGTTTTTATGGATAAGATTAGTAGGCCAAGCCTGGGTCATTGAGTGTCACAAAGTAAGTGATACATTTCCTTGGAAATAATTATGTTACAATAAACTTGGAATCAACAAGAGAAATTGATGCTTTAACGCTGTTGAATTTATCAATGCTTGTGGTACAAATCTAAGGTTAATTCTCGGGTTTAAAAAAACTACTTTAAACTACCCCAACATGTCTTACGTTTTCATTATCGGGGGGGGGGGGGGTCATAAAAACAAAATATTACTTTGAAATTTACAAAACAAGTGTAGAACTTTGGAAAAATTTCGGATTTCGGTGGAGGGGGCTGAGGCCCCATGTCCCTGTCCCTAAGGGTCAAACCTACGGAAGTGTATCAGTGTAAAATTGCGAAATAATTGGACATTTTTAACAGGCATCTCAGTTATTATGCAATATGCTATTTAATTCATCAATGGATTTATTTTTCAATATTGATACTGTACTCAATAAATGCACAATGACAAGTTGGTCGGGATAGGGGCTCATTGAACAAAAACAGAATGAGATGCAAAGCCTATTCTGTAGCTAAGATACCTCAGTTGAACCAGCTTATTTTCAGTTCGGCTATTTCTTAAAAATGGGGCGAAAATGAGGTGGATAACAGCTACGTTATTCCAATTTTGTTTTAGAGGAAGTTCCGTGTGTGTGTTTTTATGGGTTTTCGTGGTTATATTAAGTACCTTTTGCCATTCCATGTTCAAAGCATAAGTGGGACTAGACTGACTTCGGTGTGACCGAAAGCAGGGTTGCCAACTTGCACACGCTTCGTTTGAAATATACTCTTTTATACCTCAGCGGTGATGCGGAAGCCTTGGCAGCCGTGTGCGTGCGCGTGCGCATTTTTTGACTTGCACTCTTTTTGAGCAAAAATCATACTTTTTTGCCTTTACTTGCACTCTTTTGGAGTCAGCAGCTGGCAAACCTGACTGAAAGTCCATATTTATCTTGTTTCTTTACTTATTTAATTGATATTATCGCAAGACTTGCTCAATAGCATACATTCTATAAGTGTTATCTCGCTATAGAAATACTTCTAGAAACCATCTGCCGGATTTCTTAGGAGTAGCATATGTTTTCTTATCGACATGTCGCGTGGCACCAGGTGCTATTATTAAAGAAATATGGAAGATTACCGTCTACCCAGGTGATGCCTCCTCGTCACCTGCTTGAAGATGGACGGCCTTATTGATTGAATTCAACTCAGCTGCTTCTTGGGAATCTTAAGATGCGGGTATGGCAGTGCTGGACATACTAGTGGCGATAAATTTAAAGCCGTGGCCACCTGTTTTAAATTTACATATTAAATATGTCTAAGCACGAGCTATGTATCTTATCAGTTTAGAAGGTCGAAGGTTTAAGTGGGAGATCTCTATCTTTGAATAATTTACCACACAAAGTTTCTTTAACCCTTCCTTTGCATTGATGGCTGCAGTCTTAAGGGACATACCCTTCTTCCCAAAAAAGAATATATCCTCCTAATTGTTCAGCTTAGAAGCTCTGAAGATTTTATGACCTCATACCCCTAAAGAATTGTCCACATGGCCCTGTTCTCTTCACTGGCCTGCAAAATTATTGCCACGATTCATTAAATCAGTAGCTATCATGACTTGCAAATATGCTCCTTGAGAGAGATGGTACCAGTGCCCTGAAATGGAGTTCTTTTTTATTTACGTTGTACCATTCTTCCAAAGGGTATGGATATCCCGGTAGAAAAATTCCTATCTCAGACCACGTTCAGCTCGGATGCTGTAATTTAAACGGCGTTAAGAAACCTTTGTCCGACTGAGGTCAGGGGGTTCGGGATTTTGACTCCCCCCCCGCCTCCCCCGAAATGTTTGTATGACTCGTAAAACGTAACCAAAAATGAATATACACAAATTTCTAGTGCGTTTCTAAGTGTTTTTGTACCCCCCCCCCTTCTGAAAAAATACTGGATATGGCCCTGACTGAGGTTTTCAGTTTCTATCCTTAAACTCAGTGTTTGATCAGCTATTTATCTCCTTATCCCGTATTTTATTTTGGTTTTCAAGACATATATAAATTTCAAGGGTTTTTTTTGCAAAATGAATTGTAATTCTTTTGCTCATTCGCAGAAATAGCTTGAAACTTACTTTTTTTCCTATTTTTTGGTATTTCAAAGGCTAGGAGAACTCTTTTGGACACACAACTTGTAAATCCAAAACGATTAAAAACAAACCCCCAAATAGACTTTTTTTTCGGTTTTTCTAATCTACATTAAAATTTGTGTATTCTAATATCGTCTTTGAATTTCCAATGTCTGAGACAAGTGATAGTTAAAACAACCCTGTGATATTACATTATGATACGTAATATTCACCCCTAACTGTTGCGGGTATAGGATCTTTAACTTTTAAATGCCAACTACTACCCTTTAAACGGTATATTGTCATACATTTGGTATACTGGGGTAGACTGACGTCATCACAAATCTAGCTTTGGAATATAATAGAGGCAGATGGAGATGGAAATTAGAGGGGACTCAGGCCAGGTGGTTGCTTGTTTTTCATTTACATAACCCGTAGAATTCTCCCCGCTCTATTCACCCCTCTTGATTTCGATTCCATAACTGTAAATAATGGTTCAACTATCCCTAAGCATTGCCTCTAATATGACGCTTTGTTTTTACTTGTATTTAGTGGTATGCCCAGGAAGGGGTCAGGTATTGGGGACGGATGCCCCCATAACGAAAAAAGTAAAAATATACTGCGCACTTTCAAGTTGTACAGATTTGGTTCAAAGATCCCTCTTTGGAGATGCAATATAATAGGGCTAGAGAATGTAGTTTGCTTTTTTTTTTGGGGGGGGGGGGGTAAGACTTCTTCCTTCCATAAAAAGACCTCATATTCCCTCCTAAATGTTTGATTGTGTGTGCATTTACTCTCATAAGATCAAGTGTTAATTAAAAAAAAATATGTTTCTAGGATAAAGTCTCAAAGGAAAATCCTGCCTTTGCAACGGCTGAAATTTGCTGCTTCAGAGATTGTCCCCTTTTACTCTTTTCACCTTTTTAGCCATTATCCTATCTCTCTTTTAAGTTTTGGGCTTTCCTAAAACTGATTAATTTTCACTTTTGTAACGTGCTTTTTATGTTGTTGTCTTTGTTCAAAGACGTCATTTTGGGGGGAGGAGGTCTTGTCCTACTATAGTCTTAGTAAATAATAAGGAAAATATATTTACAATAAGAAATGTCAAGATTCGACTCGGGCACTTGCATATCGGTATTTTGAAGGTGAAGGAAACCGTCAAAACTGCTAATATTTGCTAAAAAAAAAAGAAAGAAAAAAAAAGTTAATGGTGTGGGAAGGGTTAGAAATGGAGTTGTTTCAAGTGGAGCCGAGTCCGTGCACGTTCATTGCGAATTCTCGGGCTCCTCGTCTCTGTGTTCATGATATATCGGTCACTATTTTCGTTCGCGTTTTTAAATTTTACATTTGAAACGGAAATTTATCTGTATTCTAACCAAAGGTTAATTCATTTTTTGTTGTTGTTTTTTTTCCCTTTTTTTGGGGGGGGGGGTCAAAATTATATGCATTTTGTTACGCTTTATGAGTCGGGCATTTGGGGGGGGGGCAAACTCTGTACCCCCTCTTTAGACAGCCTTCATTCTAAGCTGCTACTTCGAATCAAATTTAGGTAATAGAAAGAAGGCAACAGATGAAATTCGGACGCATACAAAGGAATTCTTGAGACTATTCCATTCAGGGTTGCCATATGTTACTTCCGGGCAATCTACCCAAATCTCAATTTGAGTAATTAACTTTCTTGAGATGAAAAAAAAAACATCCTAGAATAATTATAAGTCTTGAAAATATCTAGTATATATACTTCCGTCAATCTTCATGTTATTATGGAAGAAATTGTCTTATTGGAAATTATTCTACTCTGTTATTATCATTTGGCAAAGATATATATAAAAGGGAGTGAGGATCTCCTGTAGGCGGAACCGGTTTCCTTTTTGTCTCGAATGCATTCCATTCTTGCGTAAGTAAGATAGGACTCAGAAAAGTGATTATAACCATTTTATATGTATAATCAACAAGGATTGAATAAAATTTTAGTTGCCGGATTCAGCCCTTTTTCAGCCCCCGGATTCAGCCCGGAAAGCACAACAAAGCAGTTGTGCTCTGTGGTTTTCTTGTGTAAAGATTTGTTGCGTGTTGCATATTAAAATTTGTTGCGTGTTTGCGTGTTATTTAAGATTTTAATATCTGGCTTGCGAAAAAAAAAGACAAATAAAGCTTATAATTTGCCTATTGCCTATTATTTATTTATTACATATTACCTATTATTGTGTCTATTAATTTGGCTATTACCTTAATTCGCACTTCAGAGCGATAAGGTCCAGTGGGTCTGTGTGCTAATGTGCGATAAGGTCCAATGGATCTATGGCTAGAGACATGGATAGGTGTCTTGTTGGTTTTGTTTTTCTATGAAAAAAATATACTGTTGTAGGATTCACAGGGCTGAAACTTTGGTGCACTTTTAATGGGGATTTTAAATCAGGGAAAAAATGTTTAAAACTATGTGTATCAAAATGGGTCCATCAAACTCATCTTGGTATAATTCTCGTTCTTCTCCCCCCTCCCCTCTTTTACATTTTGATTCTTAAGTGTTGCTTTATTTATTTTTTTTTAAATGTGTTATGCATTTATAGGAAATAATAAGTTTGTTTGCCCAAAAAGATGTTATTCGAGGGGGTGCCCACTTTCTACCATCTGGTGTATATCTCAGAAAGATAGTGTCCTGCACAGTTTCGCCGTGCTTGTCATAATTTCCGGTACGCTTTGTAAATTTCTCGAAACGAATAGCACGCGGCACGTGGTGCACTTGATTTTTTGAATGTGGGTGCGCTCTTGGTTATATTAACAGAGATTGAAGGGATTTACGCCCCCTCTCTATGAGTACTTTAAAAATTAGCTTGGGTAAATGGCCTAGCCAGTCCCTTCCCTTCTTGACATGTTCTATGTCAGAATTCATTTAACAGCGTTTTTCAATGCCTAACCGAAATAAATATTCAAATCAATAAAACCACTTACTATATAAGTCCTTCTATCAAGATTAGCCAGTTTACTCGACAAAAATGTTGCGACTTAAAAACTTTTCTTTTGGCTTTGTATTTCGCACAAAAGAACCAATCAAATTTGAATGAGATACTTTCGTCGAAGGAGACAAATTCATTGGATGCAAGCTCCCAGCTTAGCAAAGTTAACGACTAATCAAGGTTAAAAAGGCGGGTCTCTAAGTAATGTAACTTCATTGCAAAAATACGCCACACAACTTAACCAGTGGATATATGTGGCACCTTTCAACACGGAAGTGTATGGCAGTCATTTCTGTTATTAAGTGTCTTTACAAAAGTATTTTAAAAAGATGTAAACATAATAAATGTGAATGTATATATGACGTGTAAGAAACACTGATATAAAGTTGCTATAATTTCAATTGGTCACTGATAAATGTGATTTTTCTTTACATCTTCGGTACATGGCTTTAACTTTGTATTTTGTCATTCTTAATTATTCGTATCTAGACATTTAGCTCTAATTATTAATTTATCTGCAGAAGGAGGGGGGCTGTATGGACCATTCTTGGGTGAAAGTGTTTATGCTTAAATACTTTCAATACAATGATTATTATTTCTATTAATTATTTCCAGACATGCTGCTATTATTTAAAGGGTCGTTCACATTGGATGGTCAAACGGTAACTCAAAATTCTTTCAATGCATGGATTACAGATAATGACTAAATATTTAGCAATGTCATTGAAGACCTTATCCTAAATATGTTCACAATAGGGATTTACAAGGCATTGTACAATACTTCTTGAGACTAGGGAGGTCTTCTTTAAATTTGCGAGTTGAATATGGTTTTGGTAATACGAAAGGCAGTATGATACACGTTGTTAATTTTACTACGCAAAATAAGAGGGAACCTGAAAACGCGTTTTGGACTTACCGGTTGTTAGTTACGAACTTGGAAACTAACAAAACCTGCAAGAAAGGTTTTCATCTAGCCTTTAAGAAAACACAAAACCCAAATTCAAGGCTTCTGACTTGAAGGGTTTTTGCGACTCGTAAAGACGTAACAAAAATTAATATAAATGAATTTCTGATGTGATCTTTAAATTTTTTTGTAACTCCCCCCACTAAAAAAAAATGCTTGATACGACCCTGCCCAAATTGTACAAGTGTAAAAAAGATCACACTTATTTTATATACGTGTAATTATTTCGAAGTTTTCGTTTCTAGCAACAATATATATATATATATAGTTATAACTTTATAGTTAGTACTGTCTCTTGGAGACCATTGCCCCCTCCTTACTTCTGTGAATGGTGCCCGGGATACTAGACTCCGTCACTCCCTCTACTGTACCTCAGCCTTCGCCCTCACCCCATCCAGTGGCTTCTTATACCTGGCTTATTAATGACCTTGGATCATTGAGATACGGGGATCGCAACTTCAAGTTGCTTTTTTACTTGGAACATAATGGCAAATGTTGTGTTTTGAAGCAAAAAAAATAGGAGACATTTAGTAATTAAGTGGGAGTCATCAATTGATTCAACGGGACAAGAAAAATATATATTTACGATAAAACTAACCCTAGCCCTGTTTTTTTGCAGGGGACGTATTTTAATATTGGACGACCAATCTGACAATGGGTATTTATAAGAATATGAATGTGTGTACAGATTTAGCCTAACCTCTATTAGGTTAAACTGTTAGTTGCGTCCTATTCACTAAGGAAGTTCAGCATTCAATGGAAACTGCCTAACTTGAACGAATAAGAGGAAAATAAGATCATTAAAACCTCATTTTAAAGATGGGAAGAAAGCGATGAAATAGCCATGCAACATACTTGATAATAAATAGCTTGTTCTTGCTGTTACGAATAAGGGGCTACGCACTAAGGTGCTGCCTGTACACTGTACTTATGGTATGAAGTTGAAGGGGGATTTTAATGGAGTAAGAGATTTACGCCTAAAAGAATAAGGCCAGAGTCAGAACCAAAGGGGAAAGAGCATGAGGCACTAAGTTGTGCACACGCGCGCGACAGTGCACAACCCCTTGTTTCATCACCAATTCACAGATGGTGTTTACATCCGAGAGATAATACCGTAAATCCATTGTTATGTATTATTACTTAGCTTCTATTCACCTGAACATCTGCGGGGTTTTAAAAACAGGTGGGTTGGGGGTAGTGGTCCCACTTTAAAAAGTGGCATTTAAATATCCCTTGTTATACCATGAATTTGCTCTTAATTTAAATCATCTGTTTCCTCTGTTTTATGTTGCTGTTTTGTTATCGCTATACTTTATCAATAATTTGAGTAAAGTGCTATTGTTATTTGGGTAGTATGTCTAATTTCCTCTCAAAGGTGATGTTTAAAATTTTCACGGGAAACATCCGCCTTCCCAGTATAGTTAAAAAAATGTTTTAAAAATAGAAAACTCGAATTTTAAGTCGTTAGATGGTAAAAAAGGGCTTCCTCTACTCTATGCGGCTTGCCTTGTTAAAAACAAAAGAGGGGGATAGATGAGGTGAACTAGGTCCAAAGGGTACTAAAAATAAAAGAAATAACAGAACATTTTAAGTAGAAACAAAATTAAAGAAAACGATTAAGAACAAAACGATAAAATAAGGAAAAATATATTTTGATAAACTAAAAGATGAATCTACACGTCATTTATTTTAGTTATTTGCCTAAATTGATTTCTGTGACCTAATTTTATATATAAATTTAATTTTGTATGTTAATATAAATATATAATAAAATATAATTAATATAAATATATATAATTTTATTTTATATATTTTCCCTCCCACTTTTACTAATTCTGTGCTGTTTCTAAGCGTTTATTCATTTGACAACCGTGTGACTACGGTCTTGTATATTTTATGACCATTTGGAATCAGGGGAATAGAAAAACTTGGGTTTCTATCCAAAGGAACCGACCGGAAAACATCTATAGGGACACCATTACAGATGTTGAAAATGCCGCTTATTACTTAAATACAACCTATTTGGGTTTCTTCCACAGTTCCTAGAACGTTCAATGAACCCAGAAACCTTGCATTAACGTGCTAGGACTCACTCAGTTGTCTAAACATTTTTGAGACTTGAAAATAACGAATTTTCGAAAATAACGAAAAAAAACATTTTTGAGATTTATGAAAAATAACGAAATAAAAATTTTATGCAAGTATTACGCATAATCTAGGTTAATGTTATCAAGTTTGAAAAAACGAATATATATTTTTTATTATTATATTGTATTCTCTGTCTTAATAAAAAGAAATGTTATATGCTTCTATATTTTCATTTTGTGAATGAAACAGGCAGTGTTGTTGAAGAAATATATTTTAAAGATGAATATTAAAGAAATGAATTAAAGAAGAATTTTAAAGAAATATATTAAAAATTGAAGAAATATATTTTTGCAGCATGGATTGAATGTATTTTATTTTGCTAGAAGTGATAATTCTTATTTTGGTTCCTTCGCAGATAAGAGCGAAATTGTCCCCAACGTCATGCACCTTGACATATTATGTTAATGAATTGCTCCGATTGTGGCCATGACTACTTTCGCCAAAATTTAAAATATGTCCCATGTGCCCCTCCCTTTAAAATTAACTCTTTCCTATGTTCCTGGTCGAGATTATATAGGTTGCTTTCGATAATCCAACGATCTACATTATAAACAAACCAAAATTCAAGTTAATAACATGTACTTGAAGGATTTCTATGATTGTATTCCTTGTGTCGACTTCTTTCTGAATCTAACTATACGACCTTCTTTAGCTGTACGACCTAAAGCTTGTCTAGGGTGGGGGGGGGGCAGCCGATTCTTTGAAGGGAGGCTTATAAATGCTTCCCGAAATCCTTTGAATATAGTTTTTTAGAAACTCATCATTCTATATTACGCTAAAACTCGACCATTAGCATTTTCCATGTTCTACTTTTCCGGCGATACTATAATATAATAAACTCACTGTCCTACTTCCAATTTCCAGAAAAAAAAGACCATAAAAGCGATTTGACACAAATCACACTAAGGTGTAAATAACAGCTTCTTGTTCTAAGAATTCAATTCAAAAGTTAAATTGGGCAATATTTAATATCAAGATCGATATATCTATATATCGGACCAAAAATCAATATTGAATATCGAAACGTAAATGTCGATATTGGAAACGATATTTGGAAATTTTTATTTATTTCAAGCTTTTTCAACCGTCTACCAGTGAACATTCAACAAAAAATTCCAACATACAAAAAGTTCTCCTTAATATCTAGTGTAAATTTGAAGTTCTACGTGGCAGCTGCCCCCTGACTCCCTTCCCTACGGCCATGTAAATAGTGGCTGTCCTTTGGACATATGACTTAACTATTATTATTATTTTCTTTCAGAACTCCCTTTATTCTATTAACATTTTTTTTTTTCAGAATACGAATTCATGCAAACAGCGCCATCTTTACTCGCCTCAGCCTGTGTCACCTTAGCCATCACTGACTTAAAAATAGAGAGGGCAGCCAACATCCTCGATTTGATGGTGCAATACACCAACGGTGATCGAATGAGAATATGTTCTGTTTTACACCGAATTAAGACATTAATAGCTCAACAGCTTGCCGAATTAGATGTTCTTCGGCAAAAAAGTGCGCATGTTGGCAATGCTGCCTCTAAACACCAAGAAGTATTAGATGCAGATGGAAACCCGGAAACACCTACGGATGTTCAAGATGTTATTTTTTAAATGTTACATTCTCTGTTTTCTTAAGGCTATAAGAACTTAGTTTCTAATGTATCTGGATGCATAAATCATCCAACCACGAGATAAAAAAATCGTATTAATTAATTAAAATGGGGGATGCGTTAGACCAATGCCCCCTCCCATCTTTCCTACAAATATAAGATTTTTACGATTTTTTGTATTTGCCGTATAGTTTGTGCGTATTTTAAATACCCTCCCTCCTGAAAGAGAATTCATACCTGATTGAGGTCTATTAACTTCTTGAGCCCCTTCCTAAGCCTAAAAAGCGGTTTTTAAGCTTTTGGCAATACGTATTTTAATGAAGTTGTTTATTGCAGCGAGTTAAGATATGTCTTGTTTCTCTAGTAATTTTGTATGGTTCCTAAATATGTAGAAGCTTTTTGGGGGAGTGGGGGTGATCCAAACTATAAAAACGGGAAATGGAAAAAAATCGTGAAAATTATGTCCTTTTGGGGGACTTGGGCCCAAAAGCCTTCACCCCGTGTGCGTATCTTGTATACTCATTTTTCTCTTTTTTTCTTGTAGCTGGTATTTTATACTTTTTTTTCTGAAGATCTTGGGCATACGAGGATATTGCAAAACTATGTTTATTTAAAATAAGAGGTTTTATTTATGCCCACCATTATGTAGAAATATAAAAGAATAACATGATACTTTAACTTGCATAAGACATTCCTTTGGAACTAGTGTATAAGGTAATATTACTTACAAGAAAATCAGTAAAAAAAGGCTCTGTAAGTGATAATATTATTCAGAACTATATTGATTAACCTTATCGAAAACACAAAAACGGACGTTTTTGTGTGACTATCCCCCTTTTTGTGGATAGCAGTCAAATAGAGAGCTTTTGGGAACACGATTTCAGTTCGGGGAAATTTTTCAAATGCGCTCTCACCTTAGTCAGGACAAAAATAACCCGCCCATAACCAAACTTCTTTGAGTTCCCAAAACAGGCTTTTTGCACTATTAAAATTTATTTTTAAATTATTATGGGTGTGTTCTGCAAGGCAATTATCATTAATTATAATTATTTTCGTCCCGAAACACCAGGTAATATAAAACCTTGTTAATTTTTATTTCAATGGAGGAAGGGCTAGAGTATGTACCTCATTTACTTATTATAGGCATGCAAGGGGTTGTATTCTAATCCATTTCTAAGCAATCCTAAGCCATTTTAGGATGAAGGTAGTAACAAATAATGATAAATGCTTTTGGAACCACTGAGTTACCAATTCACTGTGTTACCAATTGTTCTCGTACGTGCCTTAACGAAACAAAGTACTTAACGTTTTTATAGCCTTTGAATTTTTTTTGTTTTAATGCTTTTATTTCTTGCATGAAATAAATAAAACTCACAACTCAAACATATCATAACAATTATTAGAATTCCATAGTTTTTTATGTACCTACCTCGCTTACGCTCCTTCTCCGACCGCAGACGTATTTCATCGCATAGCTCATATAGATAATCGCAATAGTTTTATGTTAATTTTTTTCCTACTGTTTTTCGTAGTAGTTTTATAGTAAAATAAAAGCGTGCCCGGATGCGTAAATACTAGCTTTTGTCTTCGTATACTGTAAAGCCGTTTTTTATCCCCTTTTTTAAATAAAGTATTTTGTTTTTTATGCTTATGTGTTAAATATGTTTATTATGCATTGTCTTTTAAAGTTAATATAAGTTTTTATACCTGAGCACGTCCAGAAATTTTGAAGGGAAAAGTGAGATATTTCAGTTTTCAAAAGAAGGGAAAGAGTATAAAACCAGAACCCCTCTTCCCTTATCAGAGAGTAGCTAAGTTTTGTTCACAAATTGAGCTCCAGCCTGACTCAAACCATGTGATCGATGCTACTAATATTGTGAGCTTTCCCTTATTCTAACAAGCGGAAATCTCCTTCACCGCTTATTGCTATTTGGAAAACTTTATTTTAGACATTACTACAAAATGGGCAATATATTATATACATTGAAGGTCGTAACCAGGGTTTTTGTTCGAGGGGGGGGGCTATATATTCATTTTTGTTACGTTTATACGAGTCGTACAAAAAATTCGGGGGGGTGCAACATGAATTTGGTATTGAACACCTAATATCAAGTAAAAGGCAACGGTAAAGGGGGGCAGCTACTGTCAAAACCACAACAGCAAGTAATGTACAAAATCTATAATATTCGTAATGTTCATGACGCTTGTCTTGGGTTAAAGTTTCTTCTGACCATGAAGATATTTTACAAGTGCCCTTGGGAAGTCCCCATGCATCAATGAGAATAAGCTATATATAGGCTATACAGTTTTCACAAGGTCATTCAGGTTTACAAATAGAAGTTGTTGCTAAAATGAGGTGAAAAACAGAAGTTTGGTGAACAATTTAGAATGCAGTGCAGGCGCCTGCACGTCCACAAGGTCATTCAGGTTTACAAATAGAAGTTGTTGCTAAAATAAAGTGAAAAACAGAAGTTTGTTGAACAATTTAGAGTGCAGTGCAGGCGCCTGCACGTTCTAAGGGATTTTTTCTTGGGGGAGGGGGTATCATGGATATCAGGCTGATCATGCCTCTTTTTATATTAATCTGTGGTAGAGTTTAAAAAAAATGACTTCCATTTTTGTTTGGAAGGTCAATGCACATGCCTTGAATGCCTTTAATCAGAAATTATGGGTGTATCTTTTATAGTTGAAACCCATTTTCTGTAATAAATTGCAATAATAAAGGATTTGTTTTATAATGAACCATTTAAGCAAAGGAATTTGTTGCCATGGTGTAATTTTTTAGTAATTACAACCAAGGTTGTATCCAGGGGGGTCGCACTCCCCCCGAAATGTTTGCCCGACTCGTAAAAACGCAACAAAAATGAATATAAACGAATTTTTGATGCGTTTTTTGTACCCCCTCCTAAAAAAATCATTTTTAAATCCCCCCAAAAAATAAAAATCCTCGATATGACCCCGATTGCAACTTATAAAGGTTTCGCTCATGAGAATTCGTTCTTTCATTAGATCCTATCAGGGGTCCCGAAACTTATATGAATTCTGCCTTTTTGACCTATGAAAAGCATATCTTTTGCAATGGAGAGGATTAAAGAGTAGATGACCCATATCATTCAGGAAGTGCTGTTTCCTTCAAGATTACTCCAATGCTTATTTAAGCCAATTAGAGCTTTTCATAGATTTTTTCAGCCAATAAGAAAATTCTGAGCATTGGGTTCAAATTAAGGTTAGCTAAAGCTTGGTATTTGTTAAATCTTAATGTGAATGGGCCACATTTTTAAGGCATGTTTCTTAAAAAGGAAGAGACCACGTCTAAGAATAGAAAAGAATCCAATTCCCCGACAAAAATTCTGGATGTTAGAAAAACGTATATATTATCGTATTAGAATAGTTCTTTAAGGCGAATTAACAATTTAGATTAATAAAACATGTGTTTTTAAAGGGGAATTATTTTACAGTTATTTATGTGAAAGAAAGTGCCCAGTTTCTTTTGCACATACTTCTAGTCTTCGCTAAGAATATTTTCCTGGTATTAGAAAGACATGCTTTTTTTAGGTTTTCAGTCGAAGTTTTGTTCAAGGTCGAGACTTGTAAAGTTCTGCTTTTGTAGTGTATATAAGTTTCGTCATTTATGTATAAACATGTCCTTTTTTCTGAAATAAAAGTATTTGATTACTTTACCTATCTACTTATTCTCTTATATAGATTTAGTACTATGATGATACTAATCATATTTCTAAGACTTCGCCGATTTACGAAATGAATGCATCTAGGCTGTATCCAAGGGAAAATGGGTTAGGGGTTTAACCCCCTCCCCCCGAAATGTTTGTCAGATTTGTGAAAACGTAAAAAAAATGAATATGAACGAACTTTGATCCGTTTTTATGGCTCTTGGTATCTATCAAGTGACATATAGCGATCGCAAATTCTGTCGGTCGATTGGTCGGTCTGTCTGTCTGTCCTGGTTTTACTACTTTAGGCACTTCCAAGTAAGCTAGGACGATTAAATTTGGCAGGCGTATCAGGAACCAGACCAGATTAAATTAGAAATTGTCGTTTCCCCGATTTGATCATCTGGGGGGAGTGGGGGATGGTTAAATACGAAAAATTAGAAAAATGAGGTATTTTAATCGGGATGAAACATGGTGGGAAAAATAAGCAGAAGTCCTAGATACGTGATTGAAATAATCGGAACGGATCCACTCTATTTGGGGGGGGGGTCATTCTGAAAAAGGAGAAATTTTTAACTTAGGAGTGATGGGATCTTAATGAAATGTCATATTTAGAACGACCTCGTAACTCATCTATTATTTTAAATCCCGACCGGATCCAGCGTCATTTGGGGGGGGGGGGGATCTTGGAAAACACTTAAAGCGGAGAGATCAGGATGAAACTTAGTGGGAAGAATAAGCTCAAGTCCAAGATACGTGACTGACATAACCGGACTGTATCCGCTCTCTTTGGTGGAGTTGGGGGGGGGGGGGGTTAATTCTGAAAAATTAGAAAAATTGAGGTATTTTCAACTTAAGAACGGGTGACTGGATCTTACTGAAATTTGATATTTAGAAGTAACTCATGTCTCAGAGCTCTTATTTAAATCCCGACCAGATCTGTTCACATTGGGGGGAATCCGAAAATCTTGGAAAACGCTTAGAGTGGAGAAATCGGGATGAAACTTGATGGGTAGAATAAGCAAATGTCGTAGATAAGGGATTGATTTAACCGTACTGGATTCGCTCTCTTTGGGGGAGTTAGGGGGTGGGGTTCAGTGCTTTGGCGAGTTTGGTGCTTCTGGACGTGCTAGGACGATGAAAATTGGTAGGCGTGTCAGGGAGCTGCACAAATTGACTTGATAAAGTCACTTCCCCCGATTTGACCATCTGGGGGGTTGAAGGGAGAGGGGAAATTAGAAAAAATGAGGTATTTATAACTTACGAGTGGGTGATCGTTTTTAATGAATTTTGATATTTAGAAGGATCTCGTGACTCAGAGCTCTTATTTTAAATCCCGACCGGCACTAAGCCTCTGATTTTCCTTTTAAATTAATCTATTGATTCTTAGAACTTCGCTAGAGCTCTTGGCTCTTCCGGCCTCGTCAAAAGTGCCATATGAGCTTTTAGCTCTTGTTTAAGTTTATTTTACCCAAGACAAGCGTCATGAACTTTACGAATATAAAAAGTTTATTACGCCTTCTAAAGAAGCTCAAATCATGTGAAATTTTTGGTCGTATGTATTTTGTGGTATTTTTCTTTAAGTGCCAATGACAGCACGAATGAAATTTGATTTTTTTTTTTTTTTTTTTATATATAATTAATAGTTAAGTCGAAACTCGCACAACCATAATGATTTAAAAAAAAATAAATTGTGAATTCAATTCTTAACGAAAAGTACATCCATATGTAATTGTATAGTTGTACAATTTGGTAGTAGCATTTAGCAGCAGGCGCCAAATATTAACAAAATAGAAACGGTGAAAATCAGAAGGAAATTAGCAAACAATGTGTAGCACCAAAAAGCTTCAGAATTTAGCTTATTTGTTATCTTGGACTTTAACAGATTAATGCTATTTGAATTTTTACGGACGAACAGCGTTGTCAAAATTTACTGATCAGTTTGTTTATTTATTTTCACGCTTCAGCGGGGCAACGCTGACAAAAATGGGGCAAAAGATAAATCCTAGTCTAGTATTTGATGCTTGATTTTCAAAATATTTTTCCAAGCCAAAATAGGAATGAAATCTCAGCAAAATGAAATCCAATATTATAATCCAATAATTATAATACACATGTATGCATAGCACATAATCTACAGTACAAGGATACCATATCATGGTTCCAGCGGTAGACGCAATCTAGTAAAGAACGGGATCTAACCCATAGTAACCAAAATTTTTAAACGTGCTTTGAAAGAACTGTCAAGTGAGGAATTGTACGTTGAAAACCACTAGTAACCACATCGAATGTGTGAATAATTTTTTTGGACCACACTGCATATTTATAAGGAAACAGGTAAAACTTTAACAATAATGGAGTGAAAAAATATTCCTTCTATTAATAATAAAAGTCCGAATATTCGGCGTTCACAGCTAGATTATCAAAGGAAAAAAAAAAAATAATAGACTTAGCTTAAACGAAACATACTGAAGAAAGGTGAGAAAAAGCAATCATCTTGTTAGATTCCAATATCAGAAGAAAGTTAAAATAAAAACTATTTTGCTTTATCCATCCTTGTGCATTATGCTGTAGCACCTTCATTACCATTCTGGACTTAATTTAGGTATGAGTTTTATTTTGCTTTTTGTTTCGTTTCTGTCTAGTGTTAGTGTTTGTTTCTTTATCTCTATTTTCCTTTATAATTATGGCTTAGGCTAAATATTTTACTGTTCATTAAAGCTTCAGGATGTGAAGCCGAAATATTCGCACTTTTGTTATTGTTAGTGCAATTAAGTTTTTTTGTTGTTGTCTTATTAAAAAGTTAGAAGCCACTGGGTAGAATTTCAGGCCGCATCTAGTATTTTCCTACGGGGGATGATACGAAAAAAAATTTATGAACGTGTCAAAAATGTTTTATTTTTTTATTTTATTATGCTTTTACGAGTTGGACAAACATTTTATTGGGCAGGGGGATCAAACCCCTAACCACCCTGAATACGGCCTTGGTCGGGAAACAACTTTCATTGCTTATTCTTTTCTGCTCCACTGAGAATCGTAACACCTTCAGTGAACCATTGTATCAATAAGGTAGTATGTATTCTGGGAAAAAAGTGGACTAATCAATTCTACTCGCTCACTTTTCAAATGTGCTGCGTAGACCGCAATTTGCCAACATATGTCACATAATACCCTTAGAATTACCTTAGAATTACCATTATAATTACCATTAGAATTACCTTACTTCTGTTAAATCCTCTTGATTTTTGCCCTAAGGATTCAAAAATTTTGCTTCAATCCTCAAGTCCTTTTATGGTGTATATGAGGGTTTTTTGAAAAACGATATTTTAAAAGAAAAATCTATCTTTTTTTTTGTTAGAATCACAGTGTGCAAAAAAAAAAGTTACCACTAGAAATTAGACGTTTTCCAATTTCTGTAGGTGAGAACTTCATTGAGTTCCAGTGCTAAGATATTTCGTATTGAATGCTTAGAACTTCTTATTGGAATATTTTTCAAGACATTTTATTACAAAGCCAACTCCATGTTCATTCCAGATATTTAAACTTACAAGGGGTTGCCATTTTTGATTTTCAAGTTTTCCCGTAAAATCTGATTTATGTTTCATAAAAGTCCGCCTATTATAATCATAGGCTTGGGCTTATTTGGGGGGTCGAAATCCATGAAATCGCGAAATAAATGGGGAATCGTGTGGCGAATAAAAGAAGTTAAAAACCCTGAGATTTCGATTTGCCAACCCTCCTTTGTATGTCCTATATTCAAATTTTACCGAAATATTTGCATTGGAATGATGTGTCAAATACTTTGTTTTAAACACTGGCTATTGTCAAAATAAATGAACACGATGAAAATACCAATCGAAACTGGTCAACAGAAATTTATCAGCCTTTTCCATTTGTACTAGTGTCCTTGGAAAAAGCTCCTTGCTATGCACCACAATGCCCTTGTTGCGCACCACAACGGCCAAATTGATGATACGCAATAAATTCATTGGTGGAAGTTTTTTGAAGCTAGGTGGGTGTGTTGATTCAAAACGTGGCAAGTTACACGTCCCAAATTTTACTATGAGCAAGAGTTACATCTGGGGTTTTTCGTTTGTTTTTTACAAGTAGTTTCTCATAGAAAAATAAATTTTGGCGTGATGGTCAAACCCTAACCCCCCCCCCCCCATCTCCACCTGTATACGGCCTTGATTGTCTTGAACACTCAGATTACGACTGAAATCAATAATAGCAAAAAAAAAATACAATTTATGGTAAGTAAATAAATTTTGCATTTGACTAGAAAGTTTATTTTAATGAAAGAAAGGCGATTTATAAAGTTTGTTAAATAAATTTGTCTTTCATCGCATAAATTAATAATAATGACGGCTATTTAACCATTGCCGATGATTAGGACTTTTGTTATGCCAACCCCAAGCACATAAACCCGGGTTTGTATGTGTCCTCTTGTTTGTACAGCCCAGGTTCTTTCTAGCACTTTGAGAAGGTCACCCTCATCCTAGACGGTCAGGTTAGTAGCGCTGTCGAATTCGCTGTTCCAAAAGAGCTTTTAACGGTACTTTTCTGTTATCCTGACCACATTCAAAAAGTGAAGTTATGTTAATCATAATGAAATATATCAAAACCTGTTGAAAATATAATACTTTAGTGACAAATTTTGGAAACTACAACCGAGAATTATGGAAACCAGGCCGCCAAGAATGCATTATATGAAATACCTAAACTAACCAACTCTATATGTTAAATATTTAATTAAAATACACCTAAAGAGTAGTTTATCTCACTCAGTCTAAGCTTACTATAACCGAAAATAAACAGAGTAACTTGTTTTACTCAGATCAAGTACTTGAGTGCGTCCGGGATAATAGAGAAGTACCGTTTTGACTTTAAAGCGAATCATCGAAGCGTTGTAAGGAAGAAAACGTTGATTCCATAGTCAAAATTTTCATTTAGAATAATTCACAAACTCATTAATATATTTTGACTTCTTTTTTAATTGTCGTAATCCGTCATTTCTGAATGAATTAAGAAAAATATTACACTTAATAATTTGAATTAGAATCTATGCTGTGATATTTATTTTCTTCTTTTTAAAATCCCTGCGATTTGCTTTAAAATCCAATTTTAAGTTGCGTACATTCCTTAAGCTGTATGATAACATGTCAGTTATTTCGCAATTTAGACAAGGTTTCAGACGAGAGGAAGCTGTCTGGAAATTAGGCAATACTGTTCATTATTCCTCTCAGAACCATTGCCGAAAGACTTCGATTGCAATCATTTTCATAAGTAGTATTGAACTTGGTTGCTATCGACAAGTATACAAGGAAAATTCGATTACTAAAATGAATCTTCCGCTTTATGAAGAAGAGGAAGAAAGTCAGCCTATGAATAAATTAGCAATTCACAATTAAATTTACAAAAATCACATAGCTGAATAAACCAACAAATAACTATAAACAGACAAAACGAACAAAAAAACTATTCTAGATTGAAACACTTACGAGCCATGGGCGCCGGCAAGGGGGGCCATGCCCCCTAAAATTCGAATATATAATAATTATAAGGAAACCAAAGGAAAAAGAGCAGAATAGGGGAAAACCGTGGAAAAAATGTGTGTTACCCCGCTGTTGGCTGCCTGCCAATAGTTTTTAACCCTTAGTAACGAAAATTTAAGTTCTTCTTTGGGACTGAGTGACCCATTTCCAGTTTTCCATATTCTATATGGTTTGGTTGGATTAACAAAAAAAAAAAAAAAAAAAAAAAAAAATCAGTTTCTTCATAGTAATGAATGGTAAGTAAATAACGATTCTTGGCATTAACGAAAGTATAAGAGCCTAACTATTTATAACATTCAATCAAAGAATCAGCTTTTTATGGTGATCCTATTTATTACTAATTAGTTTAGTTATTAGTACAAAAGAAATTTCGTATAATTATAGAAAACACAAGAAAAATAAATTAATAAGGGGCCATTTTCGGTAAAAATATGCCGTCAATTTTTGCTTGCATTACAAGAGTACCCGTGAGCTGATATATGCAGCCACTATAATCAGAAATATTTCTTCTGAACGGAATGCTGGGAATTTTGGTATTTTCCCCTGAACAGATGCGTTTGTTTGATTGTTTATTATCATTTATTTTTTTTCCAGGAGTGATTGTATTTATCTAGTTGTCACTTTGAAAAAGAGGTAATTTTTTACAGTTATAAAGCATAAAGGTGTCGAATATATTGGTTTTTAGTATTCAAAATTAGACTAAAAATATTGAATTAAAAGTTTTTATTTAATTTTCTTAGTTTTAGTTTTAATGTTATACTTTGGGCCAAGCTACTTTGAAAATGCGTTACTTTTATAAACAATTGAGTCTAAAGGCATTACATACTTTGGTATTTGATAACTAAGTTCAAAACAGTCGATATTTTTTAAAAATATATGTCTAACGCTTCGGCATTGCTCAACGGAACTGAATGATGGGAGTCAATAATATCTTAGTTTTTGCAAGTAAGCTATTGTTTTGTATATTTTTGTAGTTAACTGATTTCTTTATTTTTATTAAATTTTATTTTAATTGACACACTTACTGCATTGCCTTTGAAAAATGTGTCTCTATGCTTCATTACATAAGAAACAAACAAGTTTTTTCAACTGAAAGTGAGGAGCAACTTTAAAACTTAAAACGAACAGAAATTATTGCGTACATGAGGGGGGTTGTCTCCCTCTTCAACACCTCACTCTTCACGCTACAGTTTTTCGGCAGTTTAAAAAAAGGTACCAATTGTTCTAATTATACAACCCTTGTGTTTCATGAGCTGTTTTTATAGAATTGGGACAAAATTTAAACTTTAGCGTAAGAAACGAGGTGTTGACGAGGGGGCAACCCCTTGTATACGTAATAATTTCTGTTCTTTTTAAGTTTTACTGTTGCTCCTTACTTTCAGTTGAAAAAACTTGTTATATTTAAATTTAATTTCTGATCGTTTTTCAAGTAACGCCAGGATACCTGGCTCCACCTCCACGGAAAAATCGCCCTCCCCACAGAAATATCCTCTGGGCTATTCAATCCTTGCGAATATTTACTCTGGACAATTACCCTTAGGCTACCATCTCCACGCGTAAAATTGAACTGGTAAAGAGAAAGCAAGACACATAAAGAAATTTGGTATAGGAATTCTGGCAAATTCGCCCAGTGTAAAACTTCCCCTGAAAAGTTCACCCCCTGGAAACTTCCCTCTCCATGAAAAATTTTCTCTGTGCAAAATCCTCCCAGTAGAAAATTTGTCCTAGCAGGACGAATTTTTGTCAGATAAAATCTTATCTTTCCAATTTCAAATTTTCTTTAAAAATTTGAAAGGGGCCAAACTTCACAGTATAGAGTAAGGAGCAAAGGAGGAGACAGCCCCCTTAATATAAAGAATAATCTGTTCAAATAGCTATCAAATCTGTTCCTTGCTTTCATTTGAAAAGCTCTTTTTTTATGGCACTTGGTATTAACCAAGTGACAATAGCAATCGCAAATTCTGTCGGTCCCGGTTTTGCTACTTTAGGCACTTCCAGGTAAGCTAGGACGATGAAATTCGGCAGGCGTATCAGGGACCAGAGCAGATTAAATTAGAAATAGTTTTTTTCCCGATTTGACTACCTGGGGGGAAGTGGGGGCCGGTTAATTTGGAAAAAATAGAAAAAATGAAGTATTTTTAACTTACGAACGGTTGATCAGATTTTAATGAAATGTGATGTTTGGAAGGATATCGCGTCTCAGAGCTCTTATTTTAAATCCCGACCGGATCTGGTGACATTGGGGGGAGTTGGAGGGGGAACCTAAAATCTTGGAAAACACTAAGAATGGAGGGATCGGGATGAAACCTGGTGGGAAAAATAAGCACAAGTCCCAGATACATGATTGACATAACCGGAACAGATCTGCTCTCTTTGGGGTAGTTGGGTTGGGGGGGGAGGTTAATTCTGAAAAATTAGAAAAAATGAGGTATTTTTAACTTACGAACGGGTGATCGGACCTTAATGAAATTTGATATTTAGCAGGATATTGTACTTAAAAGCTCTTATTTTAAATTCCGACCAGATCCTGTGACATTGAGGGGAGTTGGATGGGGAAACCGGAATTCTTGGAAAATGTGAAAATTGGGGTATTTTTATCTTACGAATAGGTGATCGGATCCTAATGAAACTTGATATATAGAAGGATCTTATGTCTCAGATGCTCCGTTTTCGACTCGACTTGGATCCAGGGACATAGGGGATTGGAGGAGGGATACAGAAATCTTGGAAACCGCTTACAGTGGAGAGATCGGGATGAAACTTGATGGGAAGAACAAGCACAAGTTCTAGATACGTGATTGACATAATTGGAATGGATCCATTCTCTTTGGAGGAGCTGGGGGGGGGGTGTTTATTTGGAAAAATTAGAAAAATTGAGGTGCGTAAGAACGGGTGACCGGATCTTAATGAAATTTGATATTTAGAAGGAATTCATGTCTCAGAGCTCTTATTTCAAATCCCGACCAGATTTGTTGACATTGGGGAAGTTGGAGGGGGAAATCTCAAATCTTGAAAAACGCTTAGATTGGAGGAATCGGGGTGAAGCTTGGTAGATAGAATAAGCAAATGTCGTAGATACGTGATTGACGTAGCCGTACTGGATTCGATCACTTTGGGGGAGTTGG
The DNA here is from genome assembly GCF_032884065.1 of Artemia franciscana. Taxonomy (NCBI): domain Eukaryota; kingdom Metazoa; phylum Arthropoda; class Branchiopoda; order Anostraca; family Artemiidae; genus Artemia; species Artemia franciscana. The sequence continues at coordinate 10,896,587 of NC_088880.1, read as the reverse complement.
GGGGAGGGGTTCAGTGCTTTGGCGAGTTTGGTGCTTCTGGACGTGCTAGGACGATGAAAATTGGTTGGCATGTCAGGGAGCTGCATAAATTGACTTGATAAAGTCGCTTTCCCAGATTCGAGCATCTGGGGGGCTAAAGTGAGAGGAAAATTTTGAAATAATGAGGTGTTTATAACAACTTACGAGTGGTTGATCAGATCTTAATTAATTTTAATATTTAGAAGGGCATCGTGACTCAGAGCTCTTATTTTAAATCCCGACCGGCATTAAGCCTCTGATTTTTCTTTTAAATCAATCTATTGATTTTTAGATGTCACAAGTGTCATATGAGTTCTTAGCTCTTGTTTTAATTTCTGATTGTTTTCAAATCATACCCAGGCCTAACCAAGAAATAATTTGGGATACCGGAATGTGTATTTAATAACTGTACGTTGATTAGTACCGTACTACGTGTAAATTTGCAATATCGATTCTGGATAAAATTTGAACATACTTAAAAATTTCTTGCTAATATTATTAATAAAAAATTTTGGTTGGATGAAAAGGAGTATTACTGTTTGTATGGATGGAAATTCTGTGAGGGTTTTGATCTTCTACATATCTGAAGCCATCACAACCTATACAATAGGATTTTTGTATCAATAAATGAATTACATGGATTTCTTTGAATAAATTGAAGTACTTCATATAAAAAGAAAAAGAAAATAACACCATTTAAAACTGCTGAAAACTATGTTCCTTGCAGTATTAACCATCCCCAAGAAGTTATGGTGACCTGGGAAATGATAACTTGCCTTACCTTTTCCACCTCTGTGCTGGTAGACATGGAAATGTAAAATTTTATCTGTATAGAGAAACAATTTTATTAATTCCTACTCCTACCCTACCTCTTTCAACATTTATCTGAAACCTCATGAAGAGTAAGCAATTTGTCCATTAAAATGTACTTTTTTAGGAATCTACCCTACCCCACGTAAACAGTGACTCCACCCCCTTCTCATTATAGCTGATACACAATTACAGATTACCACACGTAGCCTAATTTCATTACAAATAAAGCGAATCAACTTGGTTAAATCCAGTACTGCCACCATGTGGCACTACTTATTTTGCAACTGGGAAATCTAAAATATAGTTATTGATACTTTTAAGTCAATTACTTCATCAGAATTTTAAATTGATTGCAAATTCGTCCTCTTCGAGGTAAAGTCGTAGTTTAGCGCCTTAAAATAACAAGAAAACAAGACTTTCCCATGACGCAATCTGTGTGGTCACTTAAAAAAGAGCTTTAAATTTACGTTTGAATGAGCTCCCTCCCAATTATCTTGGACCTTCGGTTTGATACAATCACCCCTGTGAAAAAAAAAAAACAAAGCGAATAAACATGCATCGGCGATGTTTCTTCTGAAAAAACTCGAAATTCCTTGTTTTGAAGATTGGAGCTTGAAACCTCTATGGTAGGGTTCTCTAACATGATGAATCTAATTAAAGGATTTTTAATAAGATTGCTTGCTTTTTTGGGGATGTTTCCTTTTTTTTGAAAATCAGGCAAATTTTCTCAGGTTTTTGGTTTAGGGTGGGTAACAATAAGCTTAAAGAATTTTATATATTTAGAATCAACACAAAAAGCCAATACTGGCGGTATAGCAATTGTCATGAGAATTCTATGTTTAGTTTTGGTGAATATTGGTCCAAGTCACTTTTTAATTCCAGTTTTTTAATCACAAACTATTTGATAAGATTTTCTTAGGACGAATTTTTTTTGAACCTGTTCATTAATTTATATTTATTTATTTATATATATTAAAAACAAGAGCTAAGAGCTCATATGGCACTTGTGACGAGGCAACAAGAGCTAAGAGCCATGAGATCATATGGTATGAGCTCTAACAAAATTCTATGAATAAATAGTTTGATTTAAAAGGAAAATAAGAGGCTTTTTCCTTTAAAAATGAAAAATGAATTTTTCCTTTTTCATGAAATGAATTCATGAGAATTCTATGTTTAGTTTTGGTGAATATTGGTCCAAGTCACTTTTTAATTCCAGTTTTTTAATCACAAACTATTTGATAAGATTTTCTTAGGACGATTTTTTTTTGAACCTGTTCATTAATTTATATTTATTTATTTATATATATTAAAAACAAGAGCTAAGAGCTCATATGGCACTTGTGACGAGGCAACAAGAGCTAAGAGCCATGAGATCATATGGTATGAGCTCTAACAAAATTCTATGAATAAATAGTTTGATTTAAAAGGAAAATAAGAGGCTTAATGCCGGTCAGGATTTAAAATAAGAGCTCTGAGTCACGATGTCCTTCTAAGTATCAAAATTCATTAAGATCCGATCACCCTCTCGTAAATTATACATACCTAATTTTTTCTAATTTTTCGTCTCCCTTTAGCCCCCCCCAGACGGTCGAATCTGGGAAAACGACTTTATCAAGTCAATTTGTGCAGGTCCCTGACACGCCTATCGATTTTCATCGTCCTAGCACGTCCAGAAGCACCTGACTCGCCAAATCGACTGAACCCCTAAGCTTCATCCCGATTCCTCCACTCCAAGTGTTTTCCAAGATTTCCCCCTCCAACCCCCCCCCCCAATGTTAAAGATCTGGTCGGGATTTGAAATAAGAGCTCTGAGACATGAATTTCTTCTAAATATCAAATTTCATTAAAATCCGATCACCTATTCGTAAGATAAAAATACCCCAATTTTCATGTTTTCCAAGAATTCCGGTTTCCCCCTCCAACTCCCCCCAATGTCACGGGATCTGGTCGGAATTTAAGATTAGAGCTTTAAAGCACAAGAACCTTCTAAACATCTAATTTCATTAAGATCTGGTCACCCTTTCTTAAGTTACAAATACCTCAATTTTCAAAATTACCCCCCCCCCCCAAACTCCACCAAAGAGAGCAGATCCAGTCCGGTTATGTCAGTCACGTATCTTAGACAGGTTTTTATTCTTCCCATCCAGTTTCATCCTGATCTAACTGCTTTAAGTATTTTCTAAGATTTCCGGTCCCACCAGCTGCCCCCCCACCAATTACGCTGGATCCGGTTGATTTTTAAAATAAGAGATCCGAGTTACGAGATCTTTCTAAATATGAAGTTTCATGAAGATCCGATCACTCCTTCGTAAGTTAAAAATACGTCATTTTTTCTAATATTTCAGAATTAACCCCCCCCCCCAATAGAGCGGATCTTCTGCAATTATGTAAATCACGTATCTAAGACTTCTGCTTATTTTTCCCACCAAGTTTCATCCCGATCCCTCCAATCTAAGCATTTTCCATGATTTTAGGTTCCCCCACCCCAAACTCCCCCCAATGTCACCAGATCCGGTCGGGATTTAAAACAAGAGCTTTGAGACACGATATCCTTCTAAATATCAAATTTCATTGATATCCGATCACCCGTTCGTAAGTTAAAAATGCCTCATTTTTTCTAATTTTTCAGAATTAACCCCCCTCCCCCCGACTACCCCAAAGAGAGCAGATCCGTTCTGGTTATGTCAATCATGTGTCTAGGACTTGTGCTTATTTTTCCCAACAAGTTTCATCCCGATCCCTCCACTCTATGTGTTTTCCAAGTTTTAGGTTTCCCCCTCCTAACTCCCCCCAATGTCACCAGATCCGGTCGGGATTTAAAATAAGAGCTCTGAGACACAATATCCTTCTAAATATCAAGTTTCATTGAGATCCGATCACCCGTTCGTAAGTTAAAAATACCTCATTTTTTCTATTTTTTAGAATTACCCCCCCCAACTACCCCAAAGAGAGTGGATCCGTTCCGGTTATGTTAATCATGTCTCTAGGACTTGTGCTTATTTTCCCCACCAAGTTTCATCCCGATCCCTCAACTCTAAGCGTTTTCCAAGTTTTAGGTTTTCCCTCCCAACTCCCCCCCCCAATGTCACCAGATCCGGTCGGGTTTTAAAGTAAGAGCTCTGAGAAACGATATCCTTCTAAATATCAAATTTCATTGAGATCCGATCACCCGCTCGTAAGTTAAAAATACCACATTTTTCTATTTTTTCAGAATTAATCCCCCCTAACTACCCCAAAGAGGGCGGATCCGTTCCGGTTATGTCAATCATGTATCTAGGACTTGTGCTTATTTTTCTCATTAAGTTTCACCCCGATCCCTCCACTCTAAGTGTTTTCCAAGATTTTAGGTTTCCCCCTCCCAACTCTCCCCCCAATGTCACCAGATCCGGTCGCTATTTAAAATAACAGCTCTGGAACACGACTTCCTTCCAAAAATCAAATTTCATTAAGATCTGATTAACCGTTCGTAAGTTAAAAATACTTCAATTTTTTTCCGAATTAACGGGCCCCCACTCCCCCCCCCAGATTGTCAAATCGGGAAAACGACTATTTCTAATTAAATCTGGTCAGGTCCCTGATACGCCTGCCATATTTCATCGTCTTAGCTTACCTGGAAGTGCCTAAAGTAGCAAAACCCGGACCGACAGACCGACAGACCTACAGAATTTGCGATTGCTATATGTCACTTGGTTAATACCAAGTGCCATAAAAACTATGCTGTATTGACGACATCTTTTAACATGATAATTAGTTTGATAATCTTAATAGTAGAAAAAGAACTTATTTGGTCTTCGAATATATTTGGTCTTTGGTCACGAATATGTATATATATATATATATATATATATATATATATATATATATATATATATATATATATATATATATATATATATATATATATATATATATATATATATATATATGTATATATATATATATATATATATATATATATATATATATATATATATATATATATATATATATATATATATATATAGTACAAGAAGCTTATGTCATAAAGAACGGATATGTCACTGATATCAGAGAAGCCTCCGATTCCAGCCGGTATTTTTTTATTTTTGAAATTTGTCTATAAAAGCTACATAATTAGCCGATATTCAGCTACAATTAAGGCGTCAATTAAGAAGGGGAAACCCCCTAGACTCCGAAAAACACCTTCTTTCTGTTTTTTCAAACAGTTCGTGGTAAAGAACTGTAGTAACCAAAACTCTAAAAAATGGAATTTTGATACCAATACCTACATCAAAAGAATCGCATTTTAATGCTGATTTTAAATATATAAGTTTCATCAAGTTTAGTCCTACCCATCAAAAGTTACGAGCCTGAGAAAATTTGCGTTATTTTAGAAAATAGGGGGAAACGCCCCCTATAAGAATCTTGACGAAAATAACACCATCAGATTGAGCGTATCAGAGAACCCTACTGTAGAAGTTTCAAGCTCCTATCTACAAAAATGTGGAATTTTGTATTTTTTGCCAGAAGGCAGATCACGGATGCGTTTATTTGTTTTTTTTTTTTTATTATTTTTTTTTTTCAGGGGTGATCGTATCGACCCAGTTGTCCTAGAATGTTGCAAGAGGGCTCATTCTAACGGAAATGAAAAGTTCCCCATGGGAGGGGCAACAAGTTACAAACTTTGACCAGTGCTTACATATAGTAATGGTTATTGGGAAGTGTATAGGCGTTTTCAGGAGGATTTTTTGGTTGGGGGAGGGGTTGAGAAGAGGGGGATATGCTGGGGGAACTTTCCATCGATAATTTGTCATGGGGGAAGAAAATCTCCATGAAGGGAGCGCAGGATTTACTAGCATTATTTAACAAAAACAATGAAAAAATAAATATGAAAAAGTTCTTTCAGCTGGAAGTAAGGAGCAGCATTAAAACTTAAAACAAACAGAAATTATTACCCATTTGAGGGGCTCACCTCCTCCTAATACCTCGCTCTTTACGCTAAAGTATTTTTAGTAATTTCAACTATTTATTCTACGGCTTTTGTGATTCTGGGGTCATTCTTAATGAATTGGGACAAAATTTAAGCTTTAGTGTAAAGAGCGAGGATCTGACAAGGGGGCGAACCCCCTCATATATGTAATAAAAACATGAGAATACAAAAGTTCTTTACGTAAGCTAATTTATAAGTTACGTAAATCTTTTACTAATAAAAATATTCGTAAAAAATAAAAAATTATAGTTGCCTTTTTAATTAAACAAAAAATCGGAGGGCAACTAGGCTTCCTCCCCCGCTCTTTTTTCTCAAAATTATTCGATCAAAATTATGAGAAAGCCATTTAGCCAAAAAAAAAATGCAAATTTTGTTTTAATTATTCCTCTGCGGAGAGCCAAAATCAAAACATGCATTGATTCAAAAACGTTCAGAAATTAAATAAAAAAAAAAAGTTTATTTAACTGAAAGTAAGGAGCGACATTAAAACTTAAAATGACCAGAAATTACTGAAAAGGCTGCTTCCTCATCAACGCCCCGCTCTTTACGCTAAAGTTTTTTACTATTTTAAAAAGAAGAATTGAGAGAAAGAGTCAAACTTTAGCGTAAAGAGCGAGGCGTTGATGAGGAAGCAGCCTCTTTCATATACGAAGTAATTTCTGGTCGTTTTAAGTTTTAATGTCACTCCTTACTTTCAGTTAAAAAAACTTTTTTTTAATTTAATTCACTGAAAGAAACTCCTGTGAAACAACAACTGTGAATGACACTCTGCCAGCGTTATGGCCCCTCCTCCCCAGCCCTTGGATTAAATTCAAGAGTAAGTGCCTTGATGATTCTGATGATAGAACCGGTGATAGCATAACCTCCCTCAATGCAAATTCATGCCACCGCAATCGAGCACTACTAAAATCCCACCAAAACGTTCTCAAAGATGGGCCTAATCTTGTTGATTCGGTTTATTGGTGGGGCAATTTGTTTATAACAAGATGTAAATCTAATTTGTTCGATTTTCAATAAGTTTGATTTTTCACTTGGTTTAATGTTTTATTTTGCTACTCTGTCCTATCCGTTGCAACCTATATCAAAAATTTTTCAAAATGTGGTTAAAATTATTGAAGTTATGAATTTAAATTAACCTTATGTCAATTTGTTAGTTTGAAATAAGGATAATATTCTAGGTGATTTATACTGGGAATTTAATTGAAACGCTTTTCATGCTACTTCCGCCAAAAGTCAATCACAGGGTCAGCTCTGGGGGAAATTCTTCGAATGTTTTAAAACACGGCAAGAAAATAACTTCCGTTGATCAATTAGATACCTGAAAAATAGCCTCGGTGGTACACCCGTGAATTACATACCCTGGATACACTAATTTGTTTGCAGAATTTGTGGAATTCTTCCTAAGTTGCGAATTTGCTTTTCTCACGACCTCAACTACCCTCGGAAGCTTAGCAACTACTGGGACTGGTTAAACTGACAGTCTGACATACATATTTAGATTATCTAATACCAACAATCACAAACAAATGCTGAGGAATATATTCTTTTAATTACTAAGAGGCTTTCACTTGTTCGATTGCATTTTATAAAACTTAAAGATACCTGTATAACGTGTCGTGATTATCAGATACCTGTAAGAACAGCCATATTAAAGACTTTTGAAGCCCTGGCGTCAGTGGCGGTTCTGGCCTCTCCCGCGTCGGGGGCAAAGTTTTGGTTAGCGCCCCTCTTTCTCCTACTTTTTGGGCCAAATTTTAACCAAATTTATTTTTTAATAAAACATTTTAAAATTATTTTTAAATTATTATTTAAATTATTCAATTGTTACTAATTACTTTATTTTAATTATAATTATCATTTAATTATTTTCAATTTATCTTCATTTATTTATTAATCAATAGTTTCTTAATCATTTTCATTTATTAACTGCGTTCTCTTCTTTATTCATAAAATTTCAAAAATCATAAAATGATTATAACCGTTACGTTATTTCTTTGAAATTTGCCGTCCCTAAAATTTCTACGCCCGGGGAGAGTGCCCCCTTCTGTCCCTCCCTTGAAACCATCTCTATATGGCGCAGACACCAACCGTACGTGAGGATCTGGGAAGAGGGACCATAAGTTCATAGAGTACCGAGATGTCTTCCAATCTTGTCGATAATCTTCTACAGTTCTCATTTAATTTACTAGTTGACTCCTTTTTATTTTAGTACCTAAGAACCCCCCCCCCCCTCAGAAAAAGATAATCCTTTTCAAGTTCAAAATTCGTGTCCAATTTAAACCGCAGCCCTAGTCAATTCAACAGGGCTATTATCCATTTAAGGTGCAATTATTCGGTGCATCCGACGCAAAACGTGGTTTTTCAAACAGATTTTAAATTTTATTTTGGACAATATAAGCCAACCTGCAACTTTCAATGTTGATATTAAAAAAAAAAATTGCTTAAATTTAGAAGGTCCCAGACACACCTTTTTGTTATTGGAAGATTTTCAGCAAAATTTGGCAGGTGAGATACGCTGGCATGTTTCTTTAAAATAGCGGTCAGTAAACACGTACGCTTGCTGAACAGCGTTGCCGTGCAGTAAAATGGTTTGGCTCTACAAAAGTTATCAAATTTACCTAAACAGAAAAAAGTGAAATCAACCAATTTGCACACATAAGTAATGGCTCAGAGTTTGTTGGAAGAATTTCAGAATAGTTCGGTCGAAATATGTTTGGCATGTCTCTTTAAACTATTGATCGGAAACAACGATTTCCTTTCTTTTTTTTTGCGAATCGGCCAAAGGACGCCTAAATTCAATAGACTAAAGAAAATATTGATAGAAAAATTTGTAGAAATTTTGTCAAGTGGTTCCCGGATTCCCTTAAACTTATGCTTATAACTCACTACAGCAGTAACCTGCATTTGACAATAACAAATACATTAAAAGGATTGGGTATTTTATGCTGATTCCAAATGCATAAAGTTCATTAAATTCAATGTTACCCATTAAAAGAACCTGAGAAAATTTGCCTTATTTTCAAAAAAAGAGGGGACACATCCTCAAAAAGTGATTTGACCGAAAATCACATCGTCAAATTCAGCATATTAAAGAACCCTACTAAAGAGATTCCAACCTCCTGTCTACAAAAATTTTAAATATTGTATTTGTTGCCAATAGAAATATCAAGGATGCTAGTTAATTTGTTGTTGTTTCTTTTTCTTCGTTTTCATATTTGTATTCCACAGGGATGATCATGTATCTAACCAGTGGTGCTAGAAGACTGGGAGGAAGCTCATTTGAATGGAAATTACAAGTTCTAGCACCCTTTTTAACTGACCAAAAAGATTAGAGGGCAATTAGCCTCACATGTCTTTTATTTTCCCAAAAGACATCCAATCGAAATTTTAATATAGCCGTTTGGTTCAGTATAGTAGAATAGCTATGCCTCTGGGGTTGAGAAGACCCCCAGAGCCCCTTGGAAAAGGGCTGCAAGCTATGCAATTTCCCCACTATTTTCACGTATTATTTTTTTTATTGGGAAAATTTACAAAAATTTGCCGGGGGGACTTTCCAAAAGGAGAATTTTCCGTGGGGATGAAAGTTTCCAGGATCATTTTCCACAGAGGAGGACAGAGGATTTTCGCTCATGATTTTAAAGATGAAGATGAACATATATTGCTTCGTATATGAGATGACCGTCCCCTCCTCAATCCCTGACTCTTTGCGCAAAGCTTTTACTTTTTTCGTAATTCTTTAAGAAAGACTATTTAAATACAAGGGCCGTTAAAGTCGAATGACAAGTATTTTCGAAGGACTTTAATATTATAGTGTAAAGGCGAAGGATTTAGGAGGGGGCACCCCCCTTCTATGTGGAACACTTTTTCTTTGTTTTAATTTTTGACGTTGCTCCTTACTTTCAGTTGAAAAACTTTTTCTTTCTTTTATTTAATCTCTTGACCAGGATCAAAGTGATATTCGAGATGTTCAATGAATTATTCGGTTAATGTATTGAAATCAAAAAGTAAAAACCAGGTAAAAAAATAACAAATAGATAAATTTGTTGAACTAAGGAATGATTTCGGTTAAAGACTAAAAAAAAAGTAGTGTAAAGAGTACGGGGCTGAGGGGGGGGGGCTTCCTTATATAGAAGAAAATTTATGCTCGTTTACGTTTTAAAATTGCTCTTTAATTTACAAAATAAACTAGTTGATTTCCATTTAAAATTCAGATTCAGCGATTTGACCCAAATAAGGCAGGACTACTGTTCACAAATCCTAAATTTAATTGACTGAATGTTTTCTAGATTCTACTGAACAAAACCAACCTGTAATTGGGTATAATAGAGTTTATATATTTGCTGATAGATCGTAAAATATGACTATAGACCTTATATTTTTAAACAATCAAACAGTTCGTGGTAACAAACTGTAGTAAGGAGTGACCCGGCTCAATAGTAACAAAAACTCTAAAAAATTGAATTTTGATACCAATATTTACATCAAAAGAATAGTATTTTAATGTTGATTTTAAATATATAAGTTTCATCTAGTTTAGTCTTACCCGTCAAAAGTTACAATGCCTTATTTTAGAAAATAGGGGAAAATACCCCATAAAAGTCATAGAATCTTAACGAAAATCAGACCATCAGATTCAACGTATCAGAAAACTTTACTGTAAAAGTTTCAAGCTCCTATCTACAAAAATATGAAATTTTTTATTTTTTGCCAAAAGACAGATCTAGGATGCGTCTTTATTTGTTGTTTTTTGTTTTTTTTTCCAGGGGTGGTCGTATCGACCCAGTGGTCCTAGAATATTGCGAAAGGGATCATTCTAACGGAAATTAAAAGTTCTAGCACCCTTTTTAAGTGGCCAAAAAGATTAAATTTCACCTAGGCCCCCTCCCACGCACATTTTTCCCCAAAGTCACCGGTTCAAAATTTTAGATAGCCACTCTGCTCAACTTAGTCAAAAACCTAGCAACTATGTCTTTGGGACGATTTAATCCCCCACAGTCCCTGGGAGAGGGGCTGCAAGTTGCAAACTTTGACCAGTGTTTACATATAGTAATGGTTATTATGAAGTGTACAGACGTTTTCAGAGGGCCTTGTTTGCGTTGGGTGGGGGTGGTTCGGGGGGAAGTGATTACGTGGGAGGATCTTTCCATGGAGGAATTTATCATGATGGAAGAGAATTTCCATGAAGGGGGTGCAGAATTTTCCAGCATTATTTAAAAAAACAATGAGAAAATAAATAAATAAAAAATTTTCACCTGGAAGTAATGACTAGTATTAAAACTTAAGACGAACATAAAATATTACGTATATAAGGGGGTTCGTCTCCTCCACAATACCTTGCTCTTTACGCTAAAGTATTTTTAGTAATTCCAACTATTTATTCTACGGCCTTTGTGATTCAGGGGGTCATTCTTAAAGATTTGGGATAAAATTCAAGCTTTAGTGCAAAGAGCGAGGTATTGACGAGGGTGCAAACCCCCTCATAAACGTAATAAAAATACACAAATAAAGAATTTAGTTCTTTAAGTTAATTCGTAAGCTACGTATATTTTTTACTAGGAAAATGTTCGTAAAAAATTAAAAGTTCTAGTTGTCTAGTTCTAGTTCAAGGTAAGTATGTTTATTACTAACAAAAATGTTTGTACAAAAAAATGTAGTTTTGAGAAACCAAAAATTGGAGGGCACCTAGGCCTCCTCCCCCACCCTTTTTTCTATCAAAATCGTCCATTCAAAGCCAAGAGAAAGCCATTTACCAAAAAAAAATTAATATGCAAATTTCGTTTTAATTATTCATATGCGGTGAGCCAAAATCAAAACATGTGTTAATTCAAAATCGTTCAGAAATTGAACAAAACAAGAGCTAAGAGCTCATATGGCACTTGTGACAAGGCAAGAAGAGCTAAGAGCCAAGAGATCATATGGTATGAGCTCTAACAAAATTCTATGAATCAATAGACTGATTTAAAAGGAAAATAAGAGGCTTACTGCCGGTCAGGATTTAAAATAAGAGCTCTGAGTCACGATGTCCTTCTAAATATCAAACTTCATTAAGATCCGATCACCCATTCGCAAGTTAATTTTCTAATTTTTCCTCTCCCTTTAGCCCCCCCCCCAGATGGTCGAATCTGGGAAAACGACTTTATCAAGTCAATTTGTGCAGCTCCCTGATACGCCTACCAATTTTTATCGTCCTAGCACGTCCAGAAGCACCAAACTCGCCAATTCACTGAACCCTTCCCCCCAACTCCCCCAAAGAGAGCGAATCCAGTACGGTTCCGTCAATCACGTATCAAGGACATTTGTTATTCTATCTACCAAGCTTCACCCCGATTCCTCCACTCCAAGCATTTTCCAAGATTTCCCCCTCCAATTCCCCCCAATGTCAAAAGATCTGGTCGGGATTTAAGTAAGAGCTCTGAGGCATGAATTCCTTCTAAATATCAAATTTCATTAAGATCCGATCACCTATTCTTAAGAAAAAAATACCCCAATTTTCATGTTTTCCAAAAATTCCGGTTTCCCCCTCCAACTCCCCCCAATGTCACAGGACCTGGTCGGAATTTAAAATTAGAGCTTTAAAGCACAAGATCCTTCTAAACATCAAATTTCATTAAGATACGGTCACCCTTTCGTAAGTTACACATACCTCAATTTTCAAAATTACACCCCCCCCAACTCCACCAAAGAGAGCAGGTCCAGTCCGGTTATGTTAGTCACGTATCTTAGACAGGTTTTTATTCTTCCCATCCAGTTTCATCCTGATCTCACCACTTTAAGTATTTTCTAAGATTTCTGGTCCCCCCAACTGCCCCCCCCAATTGCGCTGGATCCGGTTGTAATTTAAAATTAGAGATCTGAGTTACGAGGTCCTTTTTAAAATGAAGTTTCATGAAGATCCGATCACTCCTTCGTAAGTTAAAAATACGTCATTTTTTCTAATTTTTCAGAATTAAAAACAGAGCGGATCCGTTCCAATTATGTAAATCATGTATCTAAGACTTCTGCTTATTTTCCCCACCAATTTTCATCCCGATCCCTCCAATCTAAGCGTTTTCCATTATTTTAGGTTCACCCACCCCAAACTCCCCCCAATGTCACCAGATCCGGTCGGAATTTAAAATAAGAGCTTTGAGACAAGATATCCTTCTAAATATCAAATTTCATTGAGATCCGATCACCCGTTCGTAAGTTGAAAATACCTCATTTTTTCGAATTTTTCAGAATTACCCGCCCCCTCCCCTAACTACCCCAAAGAGAGCGGGTCCGTTCCGGTTTTTTTCATCATGTATCTAGGACTTGTGCTTATTTTTCCCGCCAAGTTTCATCCCGATCCTTCCACTCTAAGTGTTTTCCTAGTTTTAGGTTCCCCCTCCCAACTCCCCCAATGTCACCAGATCCGGTCGGGATTTAAAATAAGAGCTCTGAGACACGATATCCTTCTAAGTATCAAACTTCATTGAGATCCGATCACCCCTTCGTAAGTTAAAAATACCTCATTTTTTCTAATCTTTCAGAATTAAACCCCCCCCCCTAACTACTCCCAAGAGAGCGGATCCGTTCCAATTATGTCAATCATGTATCTAAGACTTGTGCTTATTTTCCCCACTAATTTTTATCCCGATCCCTCTACTCTAAGTGTTTTCGAAGATTTTAGGCTTCCCCCTCCCAACTCCCCCCCTCCCCAATGTCACCAGATCCAGTCGGGATTTAAAATAACAGCTCTCAGACACGATATCCTTCCAAACATCAAATTTCATTAAAAGCTGCTCAACCGTTTGTAAGTTAAAAATACTTCATTGTTTCTATTGTTCCGAATTAACGGGCCCTCCACTCCCCCCGGACGGTCAAATCGGGACAATGACTGTTTTAAATTTAATCTGGTCCGGTTCCTGATACGCCTGCCAAATTTCATCGTCCTAGCTTACCTGGAAGAGCCTAAATTAGCAATATCGGGAACGACAGACCGACAGACAGACAGACCGACAGACCGACAGAATTTGTGATTGCTATATGTCACTTGGTTAATATCAAGTGCCATAAAAAACAATTTTTTTACTATAAGTAAGGAGCGACATTATAACCTAAAACGAACAGAAAATTTTTCGTACATGAAAGGGGTTGTCCCCTCCTCAGCGTCTCACTCTTTATGATAAAGTTTTTCAATTGTTTTAAAAAGTGGAGTTGGAACAAATAGTCAAACTTTAGTGTAAAGAGCGAGGCGTTGAGAAGGGGGCCATATATGGAACAATTTCTGTTCGTTTTAAGTTTTAATGTCGCTCCTTACTTGTAGTTAAAAACTTGTTTTTATGGCACTTGGTATTAACCAAGTGACATATAGCAATCGCCAATTCTGTCGGTCTGTCTGTCTGTCGGTCTGTCGGTCCCGGTTCTGCTACTTTAGGCCCTTCCAGGTAAGCTAGGACGATGAAATTTGGCAAGCGTATCAGGGACCGGACCAGATTAAATTAGAAATAGTTGTTTTCCCGATTTGACTATCTGGGGGGAAGTGGGGGCCGGTTAATTTGGAAAAAATAGAAAAATGAAGTATTTTTAACTTACGAACGGTTGATCAGATCTGAATGAAGTGTGATGTTTGGAATAATATTGTCTCTCAGAGCACTTATTTTAAATCCCAACCGGATCTGATGACATTGGAGGGAGTTGGAGGGGGGCCTAAAATCTTGGAAAACACTTAGAGCGGAGAGATCGGGATGAAACTTGATGGGAAAAATAAGCGCAAGTCCTAGATACATGATTGACATAATCAGAACTGATTCGCTCTCTTTGGGGTAGTTGGAGGGGGGGGGGAGTAATTCTTAAAAATTAGAAAAAATGAGGTATTTTCAACTTACCAACGGGTGATCAAATCTCAACGAAATTTGATGTTTAGAAGGATATCGTGTCTTAGAGCTCTGGTTTTAAATCCCGACCAGATCTGGTGACGGATGCAGGGAGTAGGGAGGAGGAAACCTAAAACTTGGAAAACACTTAGAGTGGAGGGATCGGGATGAAACTTGGTGGGAAAAATAAGCACAATTCCTAGATACATAGTTGACATAACCGGAACGGATCTTCTCTGTTTTGGGGAGTTGGGGGGGGGGGGGGGCTAGGGTTAATTCTGAAAAAATAGTAAAAATGAGGTATTTGTAACTTACGAAGGAATGATCGGATCTCAATGAAATTTGGAAGGGTATCGTGTCTCAGAGCTCTTATTTTAATTCCCGACTGGATCTGGTGACATTGGGGGGAATTGAGGGGGGCTAAAATCTTGGAAAACGCTTAGAGTGGAGGGATCGTGATGAAACTTGGTGGGAAAAATAAGCACAAGTCCTAGATACGTGATTGACATAACCGCAATGGATCCGTTCTCTTTGGGGGAGTTGGGGAGGGTTAATTCTGCACAAATTAGAAAAATGAGGTATTTTTATTTTACAAAGGAGTGATCGGATTTTAATGAAATTTGAAGTTTGGAAGTATATCGTGTCTCAGAGCTCTTATTTTTAATCCTTACTGGATCCGGTGACATTGGGGGGAATTGAGGGGGGCCTAAAATTTTGAAAACGCTTAGAGTGGAGGGATCGGGATGAAACTTGGTGGGAAAAAGAAGCACAAGTCCTAGATACGTAGATACGTGATTGATATAGCCGGGACGGGTACGCTCTCTTTGGGGAGTGGGGGCGAGGGTTAATTCTGAAAGATTAGAAAAATGAGGTATTTTTAACTTACGAGTTAAGAAGGAAACATGTTTGAGCATGATAAGAATACAATATGCATAACAATTGTAGCAAACAGATTTTGCATGGAACTCCCTATATTTTAACCACCCCCCCCCCCTTAATGTGTAAATATACAGTCGAAATTATGTATTTCCCCTCTATTCTCCCAATGCGTCTCTCTTGTTTCATACCTTGTACTTATTAATTGAATTAACTGTTTAAAAGAAGAACCGGAAAACAAGTGATGGGTGACAGAATGCATTGGTTTTATATAATTTGGACTATATATTTGCTTTTTAGGGGAAGGTGGGTTGGCGGTAAAGTATAGGGGGGATCCATGCAAAAGGTGTTAGCTACAGCTATTGTGCGTATTATGAAATGTTTTCTTGACATGTTTCCTTCTCTAGGCTTATACCCCTAAGCTGTAACTATTGCTGACGAAATTGGAATTCCCTAAGAAGCAAAGTCCTGCGGATGTAACTGTTCCAGTCATCTATGCAGTCAGCAGAGTAAAGGGAAAATATTTTTACATTTTGACAGTCATCAATGATGATTTTACATTCAGGAACTTAGCTATTGACTTTTAATTAGTTCCCATGTCCTTTGGGCACAGACAACGCGGACCCCAGTTATTGCTCACCTGTTTCAAAGGCCGCCTTTTCAAATGCGCAATTTAAATACGTATTTAAAACGTTTTCCATGAATTTGATGTTCAGGTCATTCAAAGAATCTATGTCAAAAGATAAGGATAAAATTGTAACTGAAATGTATGAAAAAATTCCTACCTATAAAGAACGGTATCGATAATTCAAAAGGGCAAGGTAATCATTTTTGATATTATTCTAAAGTCGGGTGTTGAATATTTCGATAGCCTTGCAGACTCAAAGGACTGCAGGTACATACACAGGCTCTTGGTTCGTTTTTTAGGGGGGGGGATTATCTTAAAAAACAACGAAAATTGGTTCTATTAGTCTGTGGCCTTTTGAAAGAAAATTACTGGTACTTATGTATTATACCTAACACACTCAAGAAGTGTAGTTACGTTAATCATAATGAAATACACCAAAACATGATGTAAATATAATACTTTAGTTTATACAATAGTATAATTTGGGCTATATATTTGCAAATTAGGGGGGGGAGAATATATCTCAGAAATGGGTTAAAAACCTAACCTTACCCCCACCCCCTGATGTACACATATTTGGCGCAAATCATACAAGTCCAATGCATTCTGTCTCCCGTCATTTGTCCTTGTGGCTATGAAACCGGTTTGGTCAGATCGTACATTCAGCTAACAGCTCGACTGTTTGGTATGTTACATGGCCTAAGTAACAAATTATTTTATGGTCTTTCCAAACATCAGAGTGGTTTATCTGACACTACCCCCCCCTCTTTCGTTAGTTTATTTCAGCTTAGGGTAAATGTTTAGTTTCGTCACAAGTTTTCTAAAGTGTGTATTACTGCATATAGCAAGATTCTGATGATCGCATATTGTTTCTCTGTTATTATTAGAGAAGCGCATTTATTTTTTACCTTTCTAAAATCCCCCTTCAATGAAACTAAAACTTCGTAAAGTGGGCTTGCTTACAGGTAACGTTATCTATAGAGCGAAGCTCCATGAGCCCCGCTGGCAGCGGGGTGAGGTTTATATTCTATATTTTTTCAAAAAATTGTTAAAAAAAAACCTCAGACTAGGTTTTTATGGCACTTGGTATTAACCAAGTGACATATAGCAATCGCCAATTCTGTCGGTCTGTCTGTCTGTCGGTCTGTCGGTCTGTCTGTCGGTCCCGGTTTTGCTACTTTAGGCACTTCCAGGTAACCTAGGACGATGAAATTTGGCAAGCGTATCAGGGACCGGACCAGATTAAATTAGAAATAGTCGTTTTCCCGATTTGACTATCTGGGGGGGGGAGTGGGGGGCCGGTTAATTCGCGAAAAATAGAAAAAATGAAGTATTTTTAACTTATGAGCGGGTGATTGGATCTTAATGAAATTTGATGTTTGGAATGATAGTGTCTCAGAGCTTTTATTTTAAATCCCGACCGGATCTGACGACATTGGGGGGGGGGTTGGAGGGGGAAAACTCAAGTCCCGGTTTTGCCACTTTAGGCACTTCCAGGTAAGCTGGGACGATGAAATTTGGCAAGCGTATCAGGGACCGGACCAGATTAAATTAGAAATAGTCGTTTTCCCGATTTGACCATCTGGAAAAAATAGTTCAGAAAAATAGAAAAAATGAAGTATTTTTAACTTATGAGCGGGTGATTGGATCTTAATGAAATTTGATGTTTGGAATGA
This sequence comes from Artemia franciscana, assembly GCF_032884065.1. Taxonomy (NCBI): domain Eukaryota; kingdom Metazoa; phylum Arthropoda; class Branchiopoda; order Anostraca; family Artemiidae; genus Artemia; species Artemia franciscana. The sequence goes on along the minus strand of NC_088880.1, from coordinate 10,878,770 downwards.
TATTGTGTCTCAGAGCTCTTATTTTGAATCCCGACCGCATCTGATGACATTGGGGAGAGTTGGGGGGGGAACCTAAAATCTTGGAAAACACTTAGAGTGGAGGGATCGGGATGAAACTTGATGGTAAAAATAAGCGCAAGTCCCAGCTACATGATTGACATAATCGGAACTGATTCGCTCTCTTTGGGGTAGTTGGGGAGGGGAGTAATTATTAAAAATTAGAAAAAATGAGGTATTTTCAACTTACGAACGGGTGATCGGATCTCAATGAAATTTGATGTTTAGAAGGATATCTTGTCTTAGAGCTTACTTTAAATCCCGACCGGATCTGGTGACGGGGGCGGGGAGTTGGGAGGGGGAAACCTAAAACTTTGAAAACACTTAGAGTGGAGGGATCGGGATGAAACATGGTGGGAAAAATGAACACAAGTCCTAGATAGATGATTGACATAAACGGAACGGACCCGCTCTCTTTGGGGTAGTTGGGGGGGGGATTTCTGAAAAATTAAAAAAATGAGGTATTTTTAACTTACGAACGGGTGATCGGATCTCAATGAAATTTGATATTTAGAAGGATATCGTGGCTCAGAGCTCTTATTTTAAACCCGACCGGATCTGGTGACATTGGGGGGAGTTGGGAGGGGGAAACCTAAAACTTGGAAAACACTTAGAGTGGAGGGATCGGGATGAAACTTGATGGGAACACGAGTCCTAGATACATGATTGACATAACCAGAACAGATCCGCTCTCTTTGGGGTAGTTGGGGGGGGGGGGTAATTCTGAAAAATTAGAAAAAATGAGGTATTTTTAACTTACGAACGGGTGATTGGATCTCCATGAAATTCGAGATTTAGAAGGATATCGTGTCTCAAAGCTCTTATTTTAAATCCTGACCGGATCTGGTGACATTGGGGGAAGTTTGGGGTGGGGAAACCTGAAATGATGGAAAATGCTTAGATTGGAGGGATTAGGATGAAACTTGGTTGGAAAAATAAGCAGAAGTCTTGCATACGTGATTTACATAATTGGAACGGATCCGCTCAATTGGGGGGGGGGGGGTAATTCTGAAAAATAAGAAAAAATGACGTATTTTTAACTTGCGAAGGAGTAATCGGATCTTCATGAAACTTCATATTTAGAAGGGCCTCGTAACTCAGATATTTATTTTATATCTCAACCGGATCAAGCGTAATTGGGGGGGGGCAGTTGGGGGGACCGGAAATCTTAGAAAATATTTAAAGCGGTGAGATCAGGATGAAACTGGATGGGAAGAATAGAAACCTGTCTAAGATACTTGACTGACATAACTGGACCGGATCTGCTCTCTTTGGTGGAATTGGGGGGGGGGGGTAATTTTTAAAATTGAGGTATTTGTAACTTACGAAAGGGTGACCAGATCTTAATGAAATTTGATATTTAGAAGGATCTTGTGCTTTAAAGTTCTAATTTCAAATTTCGACCAGATCCTGTGACATTCGGGGGAATTGGAGGGGGAAACCGGAATTCTTGGAAAACATGAAAATTGGGGTATTTTTATCTTACGAATAGATGATCGGATCGTAATGAATTTTGATTTTTAGAAGGAATTCATGTCTCAGAGCTCTTATTTCAAATCCCGACCGGATCTTTTGACATTGGGGGGAGTTGGAGGGGGAAATCTCGGAAAAACACTTGGAGTGGAGGAATCGGGATGAAGCTTGGTGGATAGAATAAACAAATGTCCTTGATACGTGATTGACAGAATCGTACTGGATTCGCTCTCTTTGGGGGAGTTGGGGGGAGGGGTTCAGTGATTTGGCGAGTTCGGTGCTTCTGGACGTGCTAGGGCGATGAAAATTGGTAGGCGTGTCAGGGAGCTGTACAATTTGACTTGATAAAGTCGTTTTCCCAGATTCGACCATCTGGGGGGGGGGCAAAAGGGAGAGGAAAAATTAGAAAAAAATAGGTATTTATAACTTACGAGTGGGTGATCGGATCTTAATGAATTTTCATATTTAGAAGGACTTTGTGACTCAGAGCTCTTATTTTAAATCTTGACCGGAATTAAGCCTCTTATTTTGCTTTTTAAATCAATCTATTGATTCATAGAATTTTGTTAGAGCTCATACCATATGATCTCTTGGCTCTTAGCTCTTCTCGCCTCGTCACAAGTGCCATATGAGCTCTTAGCTCTTGTTTTTATTTAATTTTTAGAAAAAGAATGATGCAATTTTTTCTTTTACCTGTGTTTGTTTTAAGCTCGACACTGGAGTACTAATTAGGCCAGACTCGGCTTGTTTTATGCAATTTTTGGAAATAAAACATTTATAAAACTTATTGGTAGAATCGGTACGATACGATGAATCGGTTGCTACAGAAACTCTTTTGGTAACCCTATGACCAGGATTGCCGTCACCTTTACCACCACCAAATTAGGTCAAAATTTAACGTATCATTTAGCAATATGCACCTAGTTAAAAATACGAAAGCAAATAAAATCTAGTTGATTTTTTAACATTCGTAAAGTCTCAGGCATTGCTGGAAAATTTTGTCTGGCAAGTGATAGAGGTTTGGCATATCTCTTCAAACTAGCGGTCGGTAACCACACTATATGACTTCATTTTCGTAATTAGACCTCATATGAAAATACACGTTTCTTATCGTAAGTCAGAAAACGAAAGTGATGTAAATCGATAAATCATTCAGTTTTCTGAAACGAGGCTCAAAATTGGGTGACAGGCTAAATTATTGTGTGTTGCGCCTTTCTGGCATATTTGCTAATGAAAGAAAGAAATATAAAATAACAGATCCCTCCAACTATTCAAATAAAGTATGGTAAGGGTAGGTTTTCTGAAACTTCAAAGAGCATATTTTTAGCTCAAAATTATCTAAAATTTTCTCGTAGTCCTTCGGATCGGTCTTGGGAAATGTATAAATGTAATGGATGAGCTTTGCGCAGAAAAAGTACAAAGGTGGGCGTCAAGGATGATTCCTTATCTTCAGCATCTTCCCTACAAAGAGCGACTCTCTAGGCTTGGTATTCCGTCATTAAATTTCAGATGGCATCGTGGTGACCTTATCAACGTGTTCCGTATTACTAAAGGTTTAGACGACCTAGATTTTGATTCATTTTTCAAATAGTCACCATCACACAACCCGCCAACACCATTAAAAACTCTACCCCCAAAAATCAAATAAAAAAATAGGGCAATGTTCATTTTCCAGTAGGGTTGTTTCACCTTGGAATAGTCTACCTGGTACAGTCGCAGAAGCTGGCAATATGCATATATTTTAACGTCCTTTAGAGACACCTTTATATTTGGGATTTTTGATGTTTAGTTATAAGTTGATTTTTTGGTTATGACCTTTTGTTTGAGTTTATGAGTTTTGGATATAAGTTTTTTCTTTTCTTCTAACATATCTTCTTCTAATATTCATAAGTGTTACCAGTGTTGCTAATTAGGTTATTTCTTGTTTTGTGTCTATAGCGACAATCATTATTGCTTACTGTTTGGTGAATTAATAAATAAATAAATAAAGGGACGGGGGAGAGACTGGCAGCTCCCATCATTTGAGATGGATTTCTTTCAATTCAAAATAAAATGGATCAATTGGATTGTAAAAGACAAGATTTTATCAAGAAAAAGCCAAAGACTTTAAATGCGCGTGAAAAAAAGCTTTAGCAGGATCTATTTAATGCACAATTTTTGTTCAATTTCAATTTTATTTCAGTTTTTTCAAGGGAGGGACTTGTGCTGTCTCCGCATATGAGCTAGCATCAGCTGAACTTTGGGATGGGATTCAAAAGGCCCCCACAAAAGTAGAATGGTTATTCCCCCCTCGGAATATTAAAAAATTGTAAACAGCTAGATTCTGCGTTATTCTAAAAAAAAAAAATGCACAGTTGAGGTAAATCTATGCTCTTAATTTCCACCAAGTTTGGTAGATTAGGTTGTCCCTTCTGGCAGATTTTTATCTCTGTCTCCCCTCCCACGTCCACTATGGATTGAGTCCAGATAACCCAGAGTTTGGCTGAGATACGATGATCCTTTAAGGTAGAAATGACGAGATTTTGGACTTCACCATAGGCCTAAGATCCATAGGTTCCTCCGGAGACACCCGGGGCGTCCAGAGGGAGGTGCCAATATTATTTTGGGTTGCTGCGTCTAGTATATCATTCCAAAGAGGTTAGCATGACGTGTGCAGTTTGTGTAGCATGTTTGTGCAGTTTGTCTTGCATGTTTGTTGCAGAATGTTTCTGGATCTGCTTCTGTAGTGTAAACCCGTTGATTGCCAATGATGCTCTGCATTCGGTTGCTGGAGAGTGTCCATGTGTAGTAAGTGGCCAAAGGCAAAGAGTATTGGTAATTTATGTAGTTACCCATATTCTTTAGGCCAAAGGTATATCCATCAGCGATCTTTTATGACATTAAATAAAAAAAAACAAGTTTTTTTTTAACTGAAAGTAAGGAGCGACATTAAAACTTAAAACGACCAGAAATTACTTCGTATATGAAAGAGGCTGCTTCCTCATCAACGCCCCGCTCTTTACGCTAAAGTTTGACTCTTTCTCTGAATTCTTCTTTTTAAAACAGTAAAAAACTTTAGCGTAAAGAGCGGGGCGTTGATGAGGAAGCAGCCTCTTTCATATACGAAGTAATTTCTGGACGTTTTAAGTTTTAATGTCGCTCCTTACTTTCAGTTAAAAAAACATGTTTTTTTATTTAATTTCTGAACGTTTTTAAATCAATGCATGTTTTGATTTTGGCTCTCCGCAGGGGAATAATTAAAACAAAATTTGCATTTTTTTTTTTTTGGCTAAATGGCTTTCTCATAATTTTGATCGAATGATTTTGAGAAAAAAGAGCGGGGGAGGAAGCCTAGTTGCCCTCCGATTTTTTGGTTAATTAAAAAGGCAACTAGAATTTTAATTTTTTTACGAATATTTTTATTAGTAAAAGATTTACGTAACTTATAAATTAGCTTACGTAAAGAACTTTTGTATTCTCATATTTTTATTACATATATGAGGGGGTTCGCCCCCTTGTCAGATCCTCGCTCTTTACACTAAAGCTTAAATTTTGTCCCAATTCATTAAGAATCACCCCAGAATCACAAAAACCGTAGAATAAATAGTTGAAATTACTAAAAATACTTTAGCGTAAAGAGCGAGGTATTAGGAGGAGGTGAGCCCCTCAAATGGGTAATAATTTCTGTTTGTTTTAAGTTTTAATGCTGCTCCTTACTTCCAGCTGAAAGAACTTTTTCATATTTATTTTTTCATTGTTTTTGTTAAATAATGCTAGTAAATCCTGCGCTCCCTTCATGGAGATTTTCTTCCCCCATGACAAATTATCGATGGAAAGTTCCCCCAGCATATCCCCCTCTTCTCAACCCCTCCCCCAACCAAAAATCCTCCTGAAAACGCAAGTACACTTCCCAATAACCATTACTATATGTAAGCACTGGTCAAAGTTTGTAACTTGTTGCCCCTCCCACGGGGACTGTGGGGGAGTAAGTTGTCCCCAAAGACATAGTTATAAGGTTTTTCGACTACGCTGAATAAAATGGCTATCTCAGAATTTTGATCCGTTGACTTTGGTAAAATAATTAGCGTGGGAGGGGGCCTAGGTCCCCTCCAATTTTTTTGGTCACTTAAAAAGGGCACTAGAACTTTTCATTTCCGTTAGAATGAGCCCTCTTGCAACATTCTAGGACAACTGGGTCGATACGATCACCCCTGGGGGGAAAAAAACAAAAAAACAAAAAAACAAATAAACACGCATCCGTGATCTGCCTTCTGGCAAAAAATACAAAATTCCACATTTTTGTAGATAGGAGCTTGACTTCTACAGTAGGGTTCTCTGATACGCTAAATCTGATGGTGTGATTTTCGTCAAGATTCTATGACTTCTAGGGGGCGTTTCCCCCTATTTTCTAAAATAACGCAAATTTTCTCAGGCTCGTAACTTTTGATGGGTAAGACTAAACTTGATGAAACTTATATATTTAAAATCTGCATTAAAATGCGATTCTTTTGATGTAGGTATTGGTATCAAAAAAATTTCTAAAATTTTTTTTTAGAGTTTTGGTTACTATTGAGCCGGGTCGCTCCTTACTACAGTTCGTTACCACGAACTGTTTGATTAATTTAAAAAACTTTTTTCACAAGACCAGTTTTTCAAAGAAAAGTAAAGAGCTCCACTAAGCCAAGAATGAACAAAAATTAAGTAAAATAATATTCCAAGCGTAGAACTACCACAAATCCCTATCAATAAATACATTTTATTCTTACATATTCTTATAGAAAAAACTGACATGATATTCAATATTATTTTTCCCATGAAAAAGACTATGTCAATAAAAAAACGAACAGAAATTTATTTAAAAAACTTTTTTCCACAAGAGAAGCTTTCAAAGAAAAGTAAAGAGCTCCAATAAGCCAGGAATTAGTAAAAATTAAGTGAAATGAATCTTCCGAGCGCAAAACTACTACAAATCACTATTAATAAATAAATGAAATTCAGAACGAACAGAAATTACAATAAAGAGCCGAGTCAAACATTTAGGTTTAAAGCTCAATGGGCCAATTGCATAATTGTGGGGGGGGGCATGTCTAATATCACTAAATACATAGTTGTGGACTATTCTACTATGCTGAACAAAATAGTTGTCTCAAAATTTTGACTGGAAATATTTGGAAAATGAATGGGTTTGAGAGAAGGGGTGCTTTCCCTCCAATCTCTTGTTACTCTTAAGAAGGGCAGCATGAACTCACTCTGTAACTGGAGTGCAAGGGGGAGGACTTCCCCCTTCATATATCTAGTGAAAATATTTTAAATAACTAAAAACAAAGTGAAAATATTTCAAATATATTTTGTTTTCAGTAAAGTGCAAATCATGTTCTGGTCTTGAGAAGGTATGGGGGTTGTCAAAAACATATTTCCTGAACTTTCAACTAAGCTGAACAAAATGGATATCTCAAAGTTTTAATTAGATATGTTTTGGGCTGGCACGGACGCAGAGGGGGGGGGCTTCGGGCCCGCCCCCCTGAAATTTTGTGAACTGTTTAATTTTCCCATGGTTTTTTGGGATTTCTGGCAAAAGTAGGACATTTATTAAGAATCTAGATAGATGTGTGAATTCTTTTTTGGGGGATTTTACAGCATGCAATTATCCGGTCAAGTCACTGCCCAATTATTAACTTATTTTTTGTCTAACTTTTTACCCTCTTCGAAGTAATTAGCAATTGTACTGTTTTTTTTTGTTTTTTTGTAAAGCGAGTTTGCTTTCCACAGCAAAATAGAATTATCCATGATATTAGGGCGTTTATCCCCCCCTTTTCAGGATAAAGTACAGCTTTTAATGGATCAACTTAGGAAACTATAATTTTTCATTAAGATCTACGTTTTTGCAGTAGAAGACTTATCCCCAACAGCACCCATATTGCACTATTAATCTTAAATTCCCCTTTCAGTTGGATATAATATATTAATCACTGGTTTTAAACTACTATGAATATAACTTGAGCCTAAAACGTACTTTTGAGGCTTCAGTCTTCTTCCCCCCCCCCATCCGCTACAATACTACAGATTAAAGTTAATCTGTATTTTCCGATATACGTGCTTTTTGCATTACTAAATAAAAAAAGTGCTACTTTATATCTGCTGTTTTGAAGCTTTTGCCCCCCCCCCCCGAAAAAAAATCCCAGAGTACGTGCCTGGTTTTGGGAATCGATGGGTGTGGGAGGGGGGGGGTATCTTGTTGCTCTCTAATCATTTTTGACTAATGAAAAGGGTAGTCGTCCTTTCAATTTTCAATCGAATGAGCCTTTTTCGGAGTTTCTACTACAACAAATGACCATCTCAAAATTTCTATCAGATGGAACCAGATGGCAAGGGCCCTTCACGAGGTCTCGGAAAGTTGGGACTATAAATTACGAAGTCCTTTTACCGGAAGGAAGAAAGAAGACGAAGATTCTGCACATCAATCGTCTTCGGAAGTTTTAGAGTAGGCCAATGGATTTCCTCCTCTTTTGGAAAAATATGAGGTGTGGTTGGGGGGGGGGGCTATCCACCCTCTGGTCACTCTGAACTTTACGAAGGGCACTAGAACTTCTGATTAGCAATCCTTCTATATATACCTTGTGTGCCCCCAGGGCATAACTTCAAACCTTTGACTGGGGGCTGTGGTGAGGATGTCATCCTCAAAGACATAATTTCCGGACCTTTCAATTATGTTGAATAAAGAGGCTATTTCAAAATTTTTATTATACGTGTTTGGGGAAATGAAGAGCGTGGGAAGGGTGTTTGTTGCCTTCCAATCACTTTCGACTATTAAAAAGGGCCCTATCGATTTCCAATCGTATGAGCTGTTTTCGGAGATTCTACGACAAAAAATGGTCATCAAATGTCTATCAGATGCATTTCGGGAAAATCTGAGGTGTGAGGGAGGGTATCCACCCTCCGATTGCTCGGAATCTTAAAAGGGAAGTAGAAATTCTAATTACTAATCCCATGAGCCCCCTCCAAAGCTGATACGATCACCCTTTCGATATGTATCTTATATTACTCCAGGGCATCACTAAAGATAATAAGATAAGATTCATCTCAACAAAGCGGCTATCACAAGCCCAAAAGGCCGAATTTGCACTTTAGTGTCACTAAAAAAAAAAATAATATAAAAAAAATGATCAATGTCAAAATCATGAAATTGCAATCAATAAAAAAGAGTCAAACGATAGAAATTCGTAAAATTAAAACAGGGAAAACAAATTTAAACAAAGTCAAGGTAGCAAGAATTATAAAGTTCGCAATTATTAAATAAAAACTCAAACTATAAGATAAAATTGGAGTGAGAAGTGGAAGGGGGCTGTTGATTAAAAATGTCAACTATGTGAGGGATGAACCTTCTTCTGTATCTGTCAGTGAAAACTCTTATTGGTGCAAGGAGGGGGATTTTTCTTGAAACAGAAAGTGGGGGGAGGGGTGAGTACGGGGGGCTAAATTTTCCCTGTGGAAAAGAGAAGTAGTACGAGGGCTATGCACAGCATTGTGGGCAAAACGCAAGGAAATTTGTGCTCTCCTTTCCTTGGGGGTGACTAGATTTGCTCTCTGAAGTAGGGAAATGTAAGGCACTTTGCCCTCATTGAAGATCATTCTTAAGCACCTTTTTTGAACTGCCTCTATTCTGTCCGAAAATTCGTTGGAGATGCCAGGATGACAAACAGGTCAAGCGTATTTGGGGGTAGGACGTACAAAAGAGAGAAAAATAATCAAACGATGCGATTTATGACATTTAAATTTATAAAAGAGCTTGAGGAGAGAAAATGTAGTATTTGTACGTTTTAAGAAATCATTAACGCGGCAATCCCATTTTAAGTCACTTGAGATGGTAATACCCAGTAATTTCATAGTATTAACAGACATTTCAGGGGGAATTGGACAGGAGAAAGAAGGGGAAGTTTTAAGGAAACTAATTGTTAAAACTGCTGACTTTAAAGGGTTGACTCTCATAGCCAGTTATTGGATTTTTCAACTCAAAACCTAAAACCCTTGCCCTGAGAGCTGTGGGATGGGTTGGGGTGTTGTTATCCTTAAAGACATAATTTCCGGACCTTTCAATTACGTTGACCAAAATGGATATTCCACAATTTTGATTACATGTGTTAGGGAAAATGGTGGGTGTGGGGAAGGGGTTTGTTGCCCTCCAGTTACTTTCGACTATTAAAAGGGCACTGGCCCCTTCAATTTCTAATCGAATAAGCTGTTTCCAAGGTTACTCGGGAAGTTATTTCAGGAAAACACGAGGTGTGGGGTTGGGGGTAACCACCCTCCGATCACTCCGAATCTTAAAAAGGACACTAGGAATTCTGTTTACCAATACAATTAGCCCCCTCTGAAGTTTATACGCTCATCCTTTCTATATATACCTTATATTCCCCCAAGGCATAAGTTACAACTCTTGCCCTGAAGGCTCTGGGGGGGGGTCATCCTCAAAGATATTATATTCGGACCTTTCAATTACGTTGAAAAAATGGCTATTTCAAAATTTTGATTGGATGTCTCTGGGGAAACGGTGGGTGTGGGAGGAGGGTTAATTGCCCTCCAACCACTTTCAGCTATTAAAAAGAGCACTGGCTCTTTCAATTTCCAATTATGCGAGTTGTTTAAAAAGCTTCTGCAACAACGAAGGGCCATCTCAAAATTTTCGTCAGACACATTTTGGAAAATACGAGGTAGGAGGGGTATCCACCCTCCAATCGCTCTGAATCTTAAAAACTGCACTAGAACTTCTGATTACCAATCCAATTAGCCTCCCCTAAAATTTATACGATCACCCTTTCTATATATAGCCTACCTTAAATACCCCCAGGGCATAACTTATAATCCTTGCCCTGAGGGCTCCGGAGTGATATCCTCCTCAAAGACAAAATTTCCAGACGTTTCAATTACGTTGAACATAATGACTATCTCGAAATTTCGATTGGATGTGCCTGGAGAAATGGTGGGTGTGGGAGGGGAGTTAGTTGCCCTACAATCTCTTTTGTCTATTAAAAAAGGCACTACCCTTTCAATTTTCAATCGAATGTGTTCTTTTCGAAGTTTCAAAGACAGCAAATGACCATGTCAAAATTTCTATCAGGTGCATTTCTGAAAAATACGAAGGGTGGTGGTGTATTCACCCTCTGATCACTCTGAATCTTAAAATGGCGCTAGAACTTCTGATTACCAGTCCAATGATCCCCCTCCAAAATTTATCTGACGACCCTTTCTACATATATCTTATATACCCCAGGGCGTAACTTACAACCTTTGCCCCGAGGGCTGAGATGGGGGGTTGTCATCTTCAAAGACATAGTTTCCGGACATTCTTACTTCGTTGAACAAAATGGTCATTTAAAAATTTTGATTATATGTTTTTCTATTAGATATATTTTGGGAAAATACGAGATGTGTGGTGGTGGGGGGGGTCCACCCTCCGATCACTCTGAATCTAAAAAAGACACTAAAGCTTCTGATTAACAATCCGATCAACCCCCTCCAAAGTTAATACGATCACCCTTTCTATATATACCTTTTATACCCCCAGAACTTAACTTACAACCTTTGCCCCGAGGGCTGTGGGGGGTGGCATCCTAAAATGTGTAATTTCTGGATTTTTTAACTGAACAAAATGGCTATCTCAAAACTTTGATTGGATGTGTTTGGGGAAGTGGTGGGCGTGGGAGGGGGGTTTGTTGTCCTCTGATCACTTTCGACTATGAAAAGGGCACTAACCCCTTCAGTTTCCAATCAAATGAGCCCTTTACGAAGTTTTTAAGACTGCCTTGTTACGAAGTGCCCTGGTCTAAATCAATAAATAAATAATACATTGCGACCACATCGCTCTTTACTTTGGTACCGCTATTGCGCTGCCTATGATCTGTGACCAAGAGGGTGGATCGTATTGTCGCTGATAGATTGGTTAGTTAGCGTTAAATAGAACTGAATAACATTGCCATTGAAAAGTCGCAGTTTCAGCCGTAGAGAGAAGCTTTTGGACCGCCGAATTGCCTGTAGTCTGAAGGCCACATTAGCTTAACCAGTTCATATAAGCCATTCAGTTGTGGATTTTGATTTTTTGAATTTAAAGAAAGGATTCTGTACCCAAAGAAAATTTGGCTGAAAAAATTCTGCTTGAAAACAGATTGCAGATATTTCTACGTTATAAGTGAAATATTGTCATAAGGTACCAGCTCAAAAAATTAGTTCATGGAGTGGGGATGGGGATTTTGAGTTTGGAATAGAAAACGGAAGTAATTACGGAACAATCGTAAAAACCTTGAGATTCCAAAAAGGAGAACGCACAGTCCCAAAGACTTTCCCCTGAAGATGTGGAAACTACAATAGTCGAGGTGCAGTTTTTGTTTTTGCTTTTGTTTTTTCTTCTTTTTTTTATTCGCAATATGGGAAGCTATTGCTATGGCAGTGGTCAAGTATATCTCTGAAATGTTTTCGCTTCAAAAGGTTGAAGAAAATTTATTAAATGTTTTCCAGAAGAATTATCTAAGATGGTTCTAAGTACTTATTTGTATGACCGTATATCAAACGATAAGCTGAAGGAAAAGCATACCTCCATTCCACTTTCAACGGCTTTAATAAATACTTGGCCACGTTTTATGGATGAAAGATGCTATCAGGGGCTAAACAAAAAGCAGGTCGTCCCCAAATGGGGGTAGGGAGAGTTCATTTAAACAGCTTTGAAGGAAATTGAAATTTCATGGAAGGGGGATAAGCAATGAAGCTTGGCAAAGTTATAGATGTTATAATAGCTCAATTCTTATAAGGATCAGTAAAGTTAATTGTCTAAACCTTCAAAGCTAGTAAGTGGTTTTGTTTTCCAGGTAAAAAAAATTGACAAATCTCAAAGTTTCCAGTTTTGTTGTGGAAATTGGTGTTCAAATACTATGTTTTGTTGGATAACGAAGCAATTTATATTTTCAAACAGACAAAATGAGCTTCAAGACAATTGTAATCCCAATTATTATGGAGGGGGGGCAGATTTAATGTCGTTTGCACTAATAAAGTGATGTTTCTCTTCGTCACAATCTTTTATATATATATATATATATATATATATATATATATATATATATATATATATATATATATATATATATATATATATATGTTTTAGTATTGGTTTATTTTGATTCATTGAATTTATTAAACATATCTTATAACATCCCTCATCACAATGTTTTTATTTTAGTTATTAGGTATTTGCTTTTCGTCATGTAAACAGACGGGCAGCAATAATTCAAAAGGCGTCGCTTTCCACCAAGAATTTGTATCAATAATATTTAAAATTATCGAAAATCTTCAGCAATCGATTTTCACTATAGGGAAGAGCGAATCCAATCCACTGAAAGGCCAGTGGAATTACAGGTATCAATTTTGACCGGTTCAGTGGCTGCGAATAGAGTGGACTTGTCGGTAGTTAAGTTTCTGACCTGTCCGCTCATTGTAAGTCCAGTGGACTGATCCTCCAAAACCCTTTCTTTCCTAAGCAGATGAGTCCTTTCCTTCCTATCTCTTTCACCAAGTGCATGTACAGATTACTTATCGGCTACAAGTTTTCAACCCAAATCTCGTTCGCCCTATGCAGTTCCAACGGACTTGTCAATCATGAGTTGTCAATCCAAAGTCTTGTTCACCACTACAAGTCTAACTTACTTGTCAGTCATGATTTTTTGACATGTTCTCCCACTGCAAGTACAGTGGACTTGTTGGTCAATGGCTGTCGATCCGTTTGCCCAACGCAACTCATGACTGACAAGTCAACTGGGCTTGCAGTGGTGAATGACATAGGAAGGAAGGCCCCCATCTGCTTAGGCAAAAAAGGGTTTATTCCACTGGACTTCATTGGATCAGCATCCCTACCAGCTTAGAGCCCACTTGCTTACTTAATATGCCAAAATTTTCTCAGTTAATCTAGGACTGTTTGATGCAGGCTGAATTCACGAATATGTAGGGCTCAAGCCCTAAGGGAGTGTCATTTTTTTTATGTGAAAATAATAAAAAGGTATATCAATAAAAATATCAAACAGACCTACTTTTTCAAAATTTAGAGTGAGAGGGGCAAAAAAAAAAACGGTAACGGCACTCACCAGCCATAACGGCATGAAGCACCTGTTAGAACCGGTTACTAGGAACAACATGTCTTTCTGTCACCTCAAATTTCTCCTCAAAGAATGTTTTCTCGCGCCATGGTTGTTACCTAGGGCTTGATTCTAGAATCCATTAATTACTTGGATCCATCCAATTCTGGTAGCGTATTTGACAAAATACCCTGCATCATGGTCAGAAACTGGGTTAAACGGCAAGTAATTGGAAGGCGACTTAAATTCTCTCTCTGTGCCTATTACTCTGAGGGGTACCACGAGGAAGTTGTCACAAGTATCCCCTTTGTTTTGCCTTTAAACAAATAAAACCACACTGTTCTTAGCGCTGCCTAAGTAAAAAGGCTTCAAAATATTCTTTTTTCAAGAGGTCACTTCCTATGGAAGAAGTTGACATTTTAGCTTTGGAGGAGGCTCATTCGATTGGAAATGAAACCCTAGTGTCCTTTTTAAGAGTCAGAAGTTATCAACGGACACCCCCTCCCCCAAAAGACATCAGATCAAAATTTTGAGATATCGATTTGTTATAAAAAGGTCAAAATTCCCAGTAACTACGCCTCTGTGGATGACATGACCCAGGGCACGACCCAGGGACAGCCCAGGGCAAGTTCTGTAAAATATGCAAGCTCATTATTTACACTTATGGTTTTTTATTGGGAAGTAAGGGCGTATTTCATCATAGGCTGTTAGGGTGACAGTCTCACGGAATGTTGAGAGGGTTGTTGAGCCAAATCAAGATACACTAAGTGCCTGCAGGTTGTCAAAAGAGCGTCTCAGCGGTATACAAGGTTGTCCCTAGGATTGGTGGTGCCCTGGGAAAAATTAATTATATCACCCCCTCCTGACTCAAATATAAGCGAAAAAAGCTAAATCAAAGAGCAAATTTTGATCGAAGTGGGCAACCCCCCAGCCGTGGCACCCCTACAGCTACGGTCCCAGTTGCCCCCATCCCTTTGAACAGCACTAGTAGTACTTCAAGAGTGGATGAGGGTGTTAATTCGAAACATCCAGGGCTACTATTATTTATACTACTACTACTATTGCTACTACTATTAGATTAAATCAAAAGATTTTAAGTGCATCCAGGTTGTCAAAATAGTATAAATGCTTTCAGGACCAGAGTAGGAATTAATTCAAAATTTCAGGTAAATTTGAGGGGGATGGAAAACCATATCAAGAGGCAATATGCGCACCTAAATTGTCAATAGGACGCCTGTACAATATTCCATAAACAGCTAAGGGTATTGCACTGAAAATTTCAGGGCATTTTGGTTGAGACGCTGAACTAAGTCGAAAAGATAACTTTTGCTTCCACTGCTGTCAAAGGGCGTTTCTGCAATATCTCTGGAATGACTAAAGGTTCTGAGATAAAACTTTTATGAATCGATGAGGGGGATGTCGAACTAAATCAAAACACATTCAGGCATGCAGGTTTGTGCATGCAGGTTGTCAAAAGGGCGTATTAGCAATATATTAGGAATGACTGAGGATATTAAGCTGAAACTTTCAAGGCTGCTACTACGACTACTACTACCACTACTATTATTGACACGACTACTACGGCTAGCGAGACTACTCTTGGTACTACTACAGCTACTACTGCTACTACTACTATTGCTACTATTATTGCCACTTCTGCTAATTGTATCACTGTTACTACTGCTAGTCATACTACTACTGCTATTACTACTGCTACTACTATTAATACTACTACCACTAGTACTACTACTACTAGTACTGCTATTACTAATACTGCGACTATTTAAGACTGTAACTGCAACTATTTGCGATTGTGACTGCTTCTAACTGCGACTAAACGTGGATTTAATTGTGACTACTTGCAACTGCAAGTACTTGCACCTGCAACTTTGACTACAAGTGACTGTAGTTGTGACTACTTACGAGCGCGACTGTGATTGCGACTACTTACGACTGCTGCTAGGATTAATTTTGACTGTGACTACTTCCGACCGCAACGCTGAATAAATATGTTAAAAAAGACCAGTTTACTGACTAGAGATATATTCAAAATTTGACATGGAGCTAGCTGATGCAATAAAATAAGCTACCAGTTCATCATCTCACCCAATCCAGGGCGTTATAGCTAAAATGTGAAATATTTAATGGTAACAGAAGTAAAAATACAGGAATTTTATTTGAAAAACTGAAAATTCCTGATGGGCAAGTATTTTGTTGCCAATTTGCATATTTAGCATAAATTGGTAATTTAGATAACACCTTTGCACGCTTTTATTTTGAAATTTGTCGAGTATGTGCCCATCGCTTTCTTTTTTGACATTAAAGGTGATTTATTTCACTGAAGTAGTTTACACAAAGCTAAAAGCTGTTTTTGGAGAGAGATTTACCTTTATATTGACCCTAATGTTAGCAATGACATATTCTAAACATTTCACATTTTTGACTTGTATTGTTTTTCAGCTTTTGGGGAGAATTCATAAGCCAAATAATTATTGAGTAATTTTGATCATTAAATAGCCATAGGGCAGTTATGTCTTTCAAGCTATTTTTATTCTCAGATTAAAGATCTATTATTAACTAGAGTAAGAAAATCTTTAGAATTAAGTCGAGAATTGAGATATCCAAAATGATTTAGATTTTCTATCAACAGAACATACTTTGTTGATATTAAATGCACATGTTTATTTGAACTTTGCCTATGTACCTAGGCATAGTGGCAGTAATTTCTAGTCTACCAACAAAGAAGAAAAGCCTAGAGATTGCCTAATATACTGTATAGGAGTTAATGTAATTTTAAATACATAATATTAAGGGTGCCCATTGGGGATGGGGGGCATTGCTCCCGGTTCATATCTTAAAAACACTTTATTTGTATATTCTCTATAAATACGAAATAAGTCAAATTGTCCACCCCAGTAGATGTTGAAAAATACATTTTCGTACCTTTTCTTTATAAAAAAAAATAAGTAAAATACTTACCTCTGCTCCCTATAATTTCATGAATTGGTGCCCTTTAGATTGATGCAGCAATATCTGCGTTATTTTAAGCTATTTGGTTCATCGGTTTATCTGTCCTCTAGTTAAATTCAATATAGACAGCAGCAGCGTAGTTTGCCTCATATTCATTAACAAATGTTCTAAACTAGCAACACTGTCCATTTCCCATTTGCTAGTAAATCAGACAGCACATTTCTAGGCAACTAGCTTAGAATTTCTTCTGAGTAAGTCTTTTCGCACTTTTTACCTACTTTCTCTTTATGATTAGCCTATTAAGGAGACTTCCGCCTTTTCTCTGTTCCTGCTAGCTCTTCTAATCGAGATATGATATTAATGTTTAAGAGTAGGCCATGTGTTGTCGAAGCATATCCATTTATGATTAACATTTAGCCTAGGTAAAATTGCAGAATAGCAACCCTCGGGACGAGTCATCCTGGGAAAAAAGGCTAGAAATATAATTACATTGTTTTGAAAATCTACTTTATTGTTTTGTTAGCCTTTAATTCATCCCCAGCCCTCCCCCCTGATGGTCCCAGATATAGATTTAGGATATGAAGGCATTTAAACTTTAACATAATGAAATTCTTACTCAACAATAACCTAATCAACATTCAAGTGAATTTTTTAGTTTATTGCAATTAATGAATTTACTAAGCTTTCATTTTTGTAAATTTCAACATAATTTAGCTGTGATAAAACTAAGTGTAGGCTTTCACCTGATATCCTTTCTATCCTATGCTTTTATAATTATAGTACTGGGAGCACAGGCATCCCTGGTACATGGCAGACTTGTAGCCTATATATTTGATTCTTATAGCCTGTTACAAATTAACCTAGTCACTGCAACATTCTTTAGTTAAGTCATGAGGTGCTAAATCAGCAATTTCAATTGTAAGAAGAAACTTACATGAATTCCATTTCTCCTTCCTGTTAAAACACTCAATATTCCTCCACTTACAGGATTTTTATTCTCACTGTTGCTTTTCATCTAACTGCATATTTTGTTGTCCATTATTTTCATTTAATATTTGTTGTGGTGCCTGTTGTGACAT
This sequence comes from Artemia franciscana, assembly GCF_032884065.1. Lineage (NCBI taxonomy): Eukaryota > Metazoa > Arthropoda > Branchiopoda > Anostraca > Artemiidae > Artemia > Artemia franciscana. The sequence continues at coordinate 10,861,099 of NC_088880.1, read as the reverse complement.
GTCTTCTAGCTGTAGACCTTGTTTGTGCTTTGTTTTCATGCATCATTACTTCAGGGATTTTCCAATTCTTTACCTCTTACATCTATTTCCTATCTTTTCTCTAATCATTTCATTGTGCTTTAACTGCTTTGAATTTAAGAAATTCTGACATGAAAAATTCAAATTGAATTCTTCATTCTGGTATAGCCTATGCCTAGTGAAGTAGGCCTATATATAGAGAAGGAAATATATTAAGAAAACAATTCTTAGTTCATAATATGCAGTATAATTGTAACTAACACATCTTATTTATTTTATTAAAAAACAAAACAGTAATCTATAGGCTCCTATTTTTTACAAATTAACAGTAAACCAAACAATGAGCAACAATACTCAAAAGTAGATATACAAGAACTGAACCCTGGGTATCCAGTGGTACCACAATTAAATTATAAATACCTAAAAACAAATTACTTATAAATACCTAGAAACATTACCAAAAAGCAAATTCACCATAAATGCACAAACAGACAAATCAATTAAATCCTGTTAAGGGGCACTGAGTTAAACAAATCATATAAATGCTATAAATATTATGGCTCCAACCAAAGCTGTAATATTATTTCTGGAAACAACCCAGTTCTTAAACCTTCATTGCTAGATCAGATTTAAGGTAACAACATGGTCAGGTAACATGTTCTAACTAAGTTTAATTTGTCACTCTTGAATTGCAAAGATAGTAAGCTTAAACATCTTAGTGTATGCTCATAAGCTAAGTAATTAAAATAAGGAAAAAATTTGATGCACATTTATCTTGCATGCTTGTGTTCATCTTACATGCAGCTCACTATACTTCACCCCCCCCCCCCAATATCCTAATATATTGCCCAATTTACTTATTTCCAATCTATTTTCCCAATGCATCTCCCTTGCTTCAACCTGTGTACCTTAAATTAAATCAACTGTGACAGAACTAAAACTGGAAAACAGGTGACAGGTGGTAGAATGCATTAGAATTTATGGTATAGGGTATATGTATGAGGGTTGGGGGTAAAGTGTAGCTGGTTTGCATGCAAGATATGTTAGGTACAATTATTCTGCATATTATGAAACAAGAATTCCTTTAACATTTTGCCTTCTGTATTGGTATACCTTCTTTCCTTTTATCCTTGATAGATGCCAAATTAATTTCATTTCAAGGCAGTTAAAGAAATTCAGGTAGGCCTATGAATTCACTTTGTCCTTCCAGTGCATCTTTGCAAATGCTAAAAAAAAAAACACTTTATTCTAGGGTGAAAAATAAACAGTGTCAATTGCATATTAAAGTGCATATTAATTAAGATTAATCAATTCTGGTATGAAGTAAGTTGTCTCTTCCTGTTTATCTTTCATAAATTTAAATACAATAAATTACTGTATTCCTTTCTTCCAATTGTACTTTTACTTTATCTTCTAGTAGCAGATTTTGTTGTGCAATGTTTTCCTTCACAATTCAATGTGATATTTGCTGCTCCTTGTTCCATGCCATTTTCTTAGCTTCAGAGTCATTTGTCATCTTGTGTAATTTTGTATCTGTCATTGATTCTTAAAACTAGACCACTCTTGAGGGGAAAATGGTTTAATTTATGCTCTTGAAATGTATATTAATATGATGCTGCTTGCATTATTTTTTCCAATAAACAAGGCTCTAAAAAATTTCACAAACTTTACATATCTAATTTTTTTCAGGCCAGAAAATCCCAGGGCCCCAATTGTCAAGAAATATAGAGCTACTTTCAATAAAAAATATCAGTAAATTACTATAAGTAATAAATTACCCATTAAGAACAAGAAAAGTTGTATCTAAAAAAACACTCAGTTTGTTCAAAAACAAACTCTGGTTTGCCTTTGGAGGCTGTTGAGGCAAAGAGTGTTCAAATTTTTAAGAGTGCATTAGTAAATATGCCTTTTTATTTAGACGCTTTTGTTGTGTAGTGTTGTGTTATTTGAAGTTTTTGCTGTTTAGTTTGTTGTTGCCAATTTACTTTAGATTAGTATTATGATTCTGTGTTTTTGCAACAAGCATTGATGTTTACCGCTATTTGTAATAATAAATAAATAAAATAAACCCATCACTATAAGTGAAATCCCAACTTTCCTCCCAAAAATGTCCTACATACATGATAACTAGTCTCCAAAGATGCTTGTGTATTATATGACAAACAATCAAAGTTCACACTGTATAAAATTCAAGTATAAACTGATTTCTTTGTTAATTTTCCTCAGCTGAGGATTAGATAAGGACAAGTGATAGAATAGACAGGAAATATATAATTTGGGCTTCATATTTGCACATTGGGGGTGGTTGGGGGTAAAGTATTTGGACAGTTTAAGTTAGAAAACAATTCTTACTTCATAATATGCAGAATAATTGGGCCTAACACATTTTACATGCAGATCTGCTGGGCTTTACCCCCAACCGCTAATGTGCAAATATATAGCCCGAATTTGCTTCTATAGCACTATATTTTCATCACATTTTGTGATATTTTGTTTGGATTGAGTGTCAAAAAACAAGTTCTAATTAAATGAAGCACTTCAGTGTTTGCTGTATAACACACAAGTACCTAAGGCAAATAATAATCACTATTTCTGAATGAGTTGCAAATGGTAATTTTCTCTTACTAGATAGTTTTTTTTTTAGAAGTATGCTTTTAAACTGGTTAGTCAACTGTGGGCTGTTTTACCTTTTGAGGCCCCATTAAGGGCTCAACATATAATTACCCTTAGAGATTTTTTTGAAATATGAAAGAGCATAACAAAGGCATAAGGATAAATTTTGATAAACTTTCCAATTAACTCAATTATGAGATTAAGAAATAAAAATACATTTTGGATCAGAATTTCATCCTGAATCTAATATAACATATGTGTTGGAAATGAACTTCAACCCCCCCCTCCCTCCTAAAGTATGCAGTAAATTTTCCTTAGGCCATTTCAAATTGATTTTTACAATTTGTCAAAATAATGGAAACTTCAACATTTGATTGGTGACACAATACATATACAAATTATCCTGTTGATTAAAACTTAACTTAATGTTATTTTTTATTTTCTTAAGAAAATACCTATTTCCTTGAAGTAAATGTCTTTGCAATGTCTTACCATAAAAGCTTTGTAGTCCAATCATGTTATATGTGGATTTTACTTAAGTTTGTCAAGTGCTTCTTGGCCGTCCTTTTTCTAAGGCAGTTGCTTGGGGATCGTCAAGGCTCTGGATCGTCTGGGTTTAGTCACCCATCTCAACTACTTTCTAAAATTCACAGAAGCTCATACTCTAAAATTTTGTTTATTAGCATGTTTTCATATGGAAAGTAAAACCACTAAACTGATACCATTATTTAGGTAATGGGTCTATTTGTTGAAGTTTTACTTATACAGCTGGGTGTTCTGTTGTTTTCTTAGAGCTGAGTCTATCATTTTTAGTTTACACCAATGGCTAGTCCACTAGACCAGTCACACTTTAGCTGAAGCAGGCTGAGCTCTTATAGTATCCTCAGGTGTTATCAATAAAACTCTTTGTGATAATGAACTTTAACTAAGGAGCAATCTGGCTCATAGTAACTGAAACTCAAAAAATAGAATTTTGATACTCATAGATAGTCAAAAGAATTAAATTTTTATGCTGACTTCAAATATAAAAGTTTCATCAAGGTTAGTTGTACTCATCAAAAGTTACAAGTCTCAGAGTGTTTGCCTTATTTTCGAAAAAGGGGAAACATCCCCTATACGTCATAGAATCCCAATGAAAATCACACTATCAGATTCAGTGTATCAGAGAATATTACTGGAGAAGTTTCAAGCTCCCATCTGCAAAAATGTGGAATTTTGAATTTTTTTCCAGTAGAAACATCACAGATGCATGTTTATTTATTTATTTTTGTTTTGTTTACAACTGAGTAGTCCTAGAATATCACAAGGGCTCTTTTGAAGGAAAATAAAAGTTCTAGTGCCTTTTTAAGTAACAAAAAAATTGGAGGACAACTAGGCCCTCTCTCGCTGTCATTATTTCCCAGTCACCCAATCAAAAGTTTGAGATAGCCATCTATTCAGCATAGTCAAAAAATATAAAAATGTCGTTGAGGATGACTTAATCCCCCACACCCTGGATGATGGGCTGCAAGTTGTGAACTTTGCCCAAGGATTTACATGTAGCATTCGTTATTGGGAAGCACATTTTCAGGACTGACAGAATGTCAGGGAGACATTTTCAGGAGGGATTTTTTCTAGTAGGGGGGCGGGTCAAGCGGAAAAGGTTACATGGGATGATCTTTCTATGGAAGACTTCATGGGGGAAGGGAATTTTCCATCTTTATTTAAAAAAGGATCATAAATTAAATAAAAAACTAGTTTTTTTTATTTAATTGAGAAAGGAGTAAGGCAAGGTGCCATATCTATTAACAAATGAGCTAACGTCATTTTTATTCAATCCTTATAAGGGGGTTAATGCCAGATTTGCCTCACTCAATCTTACTGTCTGTCTTGTTTTTTCTACAATTAGCCATGTCTTGATGCCCACAACTAAGTCAACTTTTTATTTCAATAATTATATCCTTGAAGTTCAATATAAGTCTTGGAAGTCTTAAATTCGTTCTGGCCTCAATGTCTCCTCAGTTGCCAAGTGTCATCAGCACAAGTCTTATACTGATGACATTTTTAACCTCTACCAAGCTTCAGACAAAATTTCTGAATAATTCCAAAAACAGCAGACAGAATTCTTTAAATCTGGTCTTGAATTCAATGCTGAAAAATTCAAAATAGTCCTTTTTAACTGGAAAAACCTTCTTGATAAAATTGCACTTGGAAATTCAGAGATCTGACCAAATCGTTCATCTTGACATTGCCATTAGAAATACAATTTCTCATACTGCATATCAACTTTGTATGCTTCTATATTCCCTGCTAAGCTTCATTTTAATTGTGGTTGTCTGTCAATCTTGTACACCAGTCCCTGTGCTTTTTTGTGTTAATTGAACTGTTTCTTTATCCTGGAAGGTATAGTGCTACATCATTTTTGTTGTATGATGATGAGTTTCCAATAAATAATAATAAATCTGTATTAAGGGCTCTCGTGATACTAATAATCACAGTGTAGAAGAAATTCGGCATATGAAGATACTTCTTCATCTCGAATTCAATCCTTTATAGTCCTAGGAGTAAATAGAATGAGGCTACTATATCTACAAACCTACTGTATACCCTCATTGCAAATGGCCTTGAAACAGTTGGTATCTTTTAAGGGTCCTGTCTCTGCTTTCAAGTGTTGATTGTGTGAATCCTAGCTTAGGACTGAAAATGGTTTTGCTAGCTTTCGAACTGTTGCAGTTGAACTGTTTCTACTTGTCACTTGTTAGGTCCTTGATGATTGCCCTTAGGGAGCTTTTCTTCCAAGGTAAATCCTTTCAGTTCTTTAGTATCTACATGAATACCCTCATCCTTCAGTGACTGCACAACTGTGAAGAAAGAAAACCAGATGTAATATAGCTTGTAGTTCTGATGCTCAGCAAGCCTTGCCACAACACAGAAAGCATTCCTGAATTAATGTGACTGCTATGCTTGTCATGCAAGCTTCTTTTTTGGTTCTTAAATAAAACAGTTGTTGTTAAATGCTTGACAATTTCTTTTGCTACTTAAACATTAGAATGATATGAAGATAGGCCTTTGGGATTATTGCTTTTTTGAATCCTCTTTTTGGGGGGGGAGGAGTCATCACTTGGCTTTTTTTGTATACTTGTCAAATTTTGAATATAAGATAACCCTTCTAAGATTAGGGATTATCACTACTTTGGAACTTCTCCTGGGGGGAGGGGGCTAATAGTTTCATAATTTCAAGTTTTAGCACTAGTTATGTTTGTTTTCCAGACAAAAAACTATATTTTTGGGTTTTGTTAGTTTAGACAAGTTTAAAAGTTGACTTAGATCAATGTAACAATATGGTCTACTATTAATTGCTGGTAAAGCGTCTTCATGTGATGTTCTTTTTTACTGCCATACTAAGCTATTTGAACACTGACCTCTTCCATTTTGGACACCATGATATTTGCTATTTGTGTAATTTTTGTCTTTTTTGTCATATACTATTTCTTTTTCAGATAAACATGAGAGCAAAGTGGAGGAAGAAGCGTATGAGGAGGCTTAAGAGAAAGCGCAGGAAGATGAGGGCAAGGTCGAAGTAGACCTGAAAACCTTATATCTGAGGACTGATGATCAGATGTCATATCTCAGTAATGTTTGATAAACATATGACAGTTCATTTTTTATCAATAATTTAACATTAAATCTTGGTCCTGACACTTAGCTTTTTTGTTATATTTGTTAAACTAATACCCAGATGAGTTGGATAAAAAATATGAGGGGTTTCAGGTTTTTGTCAGAAGTTTGTGTAAAAAATCCTGTGAAAGGGTGATATGTCATGCCCACCTATATTAGTTGTTAGCTTCCAAATTGCTACAAAATTCTTGATTTTATAAAAGGTGAAACTGTGTAATCTTCAGTATTATTAGAAATCATGATACTCTAGAGTTCAACCTTGAATTACAGGAATATATTTCAGATGGTAACCCCCTTTTTGAAGCTTCTTACTTTCAACTATTCATTTTAGCCTCAATCCACTACCTGATATCATACTGGCCAAGTTGAAAACCTTTATAGCCCTTAATATGGCCCACGAATAGCTTTCAATGTTATCAATAGGAATAAAACAAATTCTTAGCAGTAGTACTCCTGGGTTTAAATAAGGAATATACTAAATTTTTTCTTCAATTATTTTCTCTGGCTTTCAGATGCTAAAAAAAATATGTATACTACAAACAGCCAGTAGCAGAATTCAACACTCATAAAAGCCGTCAACACTTTAGCAGCACAACTTGTGTTTTGACAGCTTTTCTTTGAGCAAAAAGTATTTTTATATGTAAAAATGGTATTTTCAGATGAAATCAAATTTGAAATTGCCAAGTAGCATTGCTACTTTGCTACCCCACTTTGCATATGGCAGCAAATAGCATATAATGAATAGCTCTCACTTCTGCTAGATCTTGCATCATTACTAGTGTTTTAACTTATTGCTTCTTACAACTAAATAATGTCAGTCAAAGTGTTTAATTTAAAATTTTTATGCCTAATAGCCAATAGGGTTGTGTACAGGAATTAGATGATATTCTTGTTTAATTTCATTGTACACTGAACAAATCAGAATGAGCTTCAATTTTTCGAAATTAATCATTATAAGGTGTAATACCCCAGCGAATTGAATAGCCAAAAAATTGGGCCTAAAGCATGCTTATTCTTATTAGCCAGTTGTGGCAGGAGGATAGGTTGAACCTATCTCTTGGAACTTATGCAAAATTCCGATTAGACATAAAATTGGAAGCATAGTTCATACTTTTAAGGAAATTATTCTCGTCTTCAGGCATGTTTAAAGGCAGAACAAAACTACAACATCATTCACACTTTGCAAAAGACCATGTACCTTGGTATAAGTATACCAAGTATACAAAAAACATAAATTGGTATAAGGAAACAGTATAGGTTTTAGGATCCATTGGTTTTCTGCTCCTGAAACATTGAAAAGGTAAAGGGTGTGGCAGTAGACCCTTGATATCCGGATCGACTTTGCTGATTTCCATCTCAAGGCCCTTCAGCCAGGAACTGCAATGTGGGGGGACGAGGGCCAGCCATCCTGTGCTTTTGCACACCCTTCCTGTTTACCTTACCCAAATTCCTGCAGGTACCCATTTAGAGCTGGGTCAACTCTGGCTGAACTTACAGTCACGCCACTGACCTTTATCTCAAACCAAATAATTGGGTACGCTAGGATTCGAACCCTCGCCCTCTCGGACAAAGGATTCCAAAAAACAAAGGATACATTATAGTTACACTTACCAATTAAATCAAAATTTCGCTCGATCTGGAGCACCAATTATGTACCATGTTCCTAACTTCTCGAGTTAAAATTAGAAGAGACAGAAGCTTTGAATATTAATTTTCCTTTCTATAAGATGAACTGAAGTAAAAATTACAGTTGATACAAGTTTGTTTTGAGTTAGGCTTCCATTCTAACCAAAGTATATTAGTGAGAAATGGTGAGTAATAGAGGGATGCCCTGATAAATTATGTAAATTCCTATTGCAATTAATTTAATGGCAGTGTGGATCCAAAAACTGGACCAAGGCTCAGACATGTGTACTCTAAGTTGGAAAAAATTTGTTGTACATATCGGTACATTGGAATGAAACTATCCTACCTCCAACTGATACTCCGATTGAAACTAACCTTCCTCCAAATTCGTTTCCTATTTGGCTTTTGTCCCTCTGATTCCATATAGTACGTTCTATCCTATACTATTACTGCTATTTCTAACAACCCTATACAACATCAAACCGCTTGAGGTCAACATAGTTACGCACGCTCTTCCCAGTCTATTTGAGGCCTCCCTCTTTGCACCCTCCCAAGATGTTCCAGTTTTTCTCATACAAGCATATGTATTATTCTGAGGCTGGAGTTAAATTTATCATTATCTGAATATTGATTTAAATCATCTAAAATACGTCTAATCGAAAGTTTGAAAATACAAGCCTAAATTTCTTTTTGCAGCCTTAGATACCACCCTCCCTCTTCATAAAAGGATACGCTGGCCAGTACCCTAATAATCGTAATGAAACTATAAGGTAATCGACATCCATTTGTCTTGTTGGATAACTTTGGTCTTTGAGAGATGTGTGCTACATAAATACCCTTTCAAACTTCTCTGAATTTTTGCTTGATAGCATCTCGACCTTATTTGGGCCAAAGTAACTATTAGTAAACCGAATTTAGAGAAATCTCTCGATACACGGGACAAATGCTAGGAATAGGAACTTGGCTGTAGTATGGTCTCTTGTTACTTACAAGGTTCTAGGTCAGGGCTTCTTGAACTTTTTATATTTACTACCCAGTTTATGATTCCTAGTTTCTTAATAACCCCATATGAATGCAAAAAAAAAGAATAAATATTTGATTATTGATTTGTTAGGTAATAATATACATGTATATATGAGAATATATATTACTAGTATCTGTTTAGAAGCATAGGCTACATAAATCCAAAATTAAAAGTTGCAGAAAAAGTCACGAAATTGTTTTACTATAGTTACAAAATTATACCCCCTATTTTTCATCATTTTTTTTTGAAGTAACATAAAGGGGATTCTGTGAAAGTCTTAGTTCACTCATATATATTTGAACGCAGGTGCTGAGTGGTAAGTATTAAATTAAAAGTAAGGGAAAAAATTAATGAGATGAATGTGCCTATTTTCTTTTATTGAATAACGATGTTTGATGCTGCTGGACGCAAGACCTCTTGAACATATTTTTTAGCGATGAACAATACTGAGATTTATTATGTATTAAATCCAAGAAAGTGAACTAACACAAATATGTAGCGTCTAATGACAGAAAAACATTTAACGCCATATCAGCCGCTTATGGGCAGTTCAAGTTCTAATCCAGAATTCAGTTGAGTGCTGTTTTGGAAACTCTAGTTTTAAGTTTGAGTCCCTCTAAAGCTCAGCAGATTCCTCCTGAGCTTCAAGTGGCAGGTGATAAGTCTCACCAATCTAAAACAGTCTTAAAACAGTGATTAGTCTCAGCCAATCTAAAACAGCTGTAGAATCAAAGCTACCTTTCTAAAATCAATATTTAATATAAAATATGTACAGAACTGTGTTTCTAGCCCTTTTAAGTGATCTACAATAATTTTTGCAATCAACGGTTTTAAAATGATTATTCACGGTTTTAAAATTGTCGACACTGGAAAACATTTTGAACGATTTTTTTCTACCATACTGTACCAAATGATGATGTTTTCTTTTATAAAACTCAATATTATCATTCGGAGTAAATACTTCGCAGTTGTTGGAGAGACAGCTTGAGATTATTTGATTTTCAAAGATATCTGACAAATAACATAACTTGGATAGTCATAAGTCATTTTGAAACATTTTCGTTTAGTTAAAAATATTTCAATTCCGTCCTTTAATAACAATAATAGTCTTAAGCTTCAATCTCTTCACAACCATTTATTTTTGCATGTAATAATAAAGTTGTGCAGTTGGAATCCTTATCCTTAGAAATATTTGAAAATAAACGGCTGTTAAGGGCATGGTTCTTACTAAAATTTATAACTTCTTAACAGCATGCTGAAGCAAATCTTTTAATTCTCGTAAGTTTTTTTTATCCACGGCCTCTTAGAGAATAAGGCAGTGACTTAAAGTTATATGATCATAATGATCAGCTTGAAACAATGATTATAAACCAATACTTTTGCCCGCTCTCACACCATCTGTACATATTCAACAGGAATTTTTTCTTTCCAAATCTTCAGTGCTAAAATCTGTCAACTTTACAACATAATTATGTCTTTCTTTGTAGTATGGTCTTTCATAGGGCGAAAAAATGACAATTCTTCCTGCACGAATATTTATAAATGTACCTGACATGTACTAACAACTGAGCCAATTTAGTAATATCTGTTGTTTCGTTCAACTGAATTGAAAATTTTAGGCTTTCTTTGATTCTTGTAACAAGTTGCACTAGTTGGTCCTTGTTAATATCTGAAATTCTATTCGAGGCAGTCTTATTCGACATAATTTTTTTTTGAATATTATTGGTATATTTACTTTCATCTAGTATTTCTATCATTTTTCTACAAATAGTAGCCGGCAATACAAGATCTTTTCCAGTGATCATCAGCATTTTATTTTTAGTATTACAGCATGAAACTTCATATGATGTCAGTAAATATTTTTCATTAATTTGTACGGTCTTTCAAAAGATTGCTTCGGTTTGTTGACATAAAAACTTTATATTGTCATCAGTTAAAGGTAATCAGTTATCACCTGGGTAAATTTGCTGCAGTTTTTCAGGCTGAAATGTAAGGAATAAAACGGGTAGCTGGAATACTGTTGGAAATGGAAAGTACAGGAAAAGATATATGAATCTTAACTGGCAGTCAAGCATGTTTAAAGGCTCTTCAGAATGTAAAGAGCAAGCAAAATAGGGAATTGGAATGCTATGAAGCCCTTAACAGCTTGTCATTCAAAGGAAACCAAATTTCCTTGATGTGGGTCCCAGGGCACTCCGGAATAAAGGGTAATGAGACCCTTTGCTTGGCCAGCCTTTGCATATGAAGCAGCAAAGGCTGGGATATCACTGGAATACTATGGTCCAGAAACGTTCATCACAATTTCTCGATATTGGTGGAAGATAACAGTTAAGGGTTGGAGCAGTGAGAGAGGAACGACATTGGCATAGGAAGATGGGGTGTAAGGAAGATAAGAAATCACTCCCAAAGTTCAACCCCCCCCCCCTACTAAACATTTTCTACGACTGAGAAGGTCCGAGACAAGAATGTTTACCGAAGCTATAACAGGAATTGGAAATTTTGTGAAACATCTCTCCCGAATAGGGAGGCGTGAACCCCCTCCCTATTTCAAAAATGCGAGATGACCACTGTGGAAACGAAGACATTTGATGGAAGAATGTCCAGCTAAGATTTGACGCCGGCTTGAGATATTTCATGATGTTATTCTTAAGCTGGAGGACATAGTAGGGGAAGTAGAAGTCCGACAGCTGGCAAGATATAGGGTAATGGTGGGGAGGCCAAACCCATCATAGAGCTATAAAACATATCATAAATAGAGCTTAGTTTTTGGGGCATAGAGCCAATGGATCTTGAAGGCCCGAATCTCGACGCACTGGTAGAGGATCGACCACTCCTGATAATAATACTAAAGATTAATACGGTCTTTCAAAATACTATTTTGGCTTATTGACATAAAAACATGCCTTGATTTAAGATGCATTAGTTTTTTGAAGGTTTCACACTCACTGGAGCCTATTGTTTATTACTGATCGAACAAATTGGCTGTTAATTACCGTTACAATTTTGAAATATAAAGTAAAATTGTAGATATCAGTTATCACATTTTCTTTTTCGTACATTAGGTGCTTTTTTTCAATACTTTGTCCTGTCTGAGCAGAGTTTGTATCATTTTCATGCCAAAAAAGTCAGGCTCCATTAAAAGTAGACAAGATTTAAGCCAATGGATAAATTACAAAAAACTTATCATCATTCACCATCAAAATAAGCCAATCTGGGGAAAAATAAGCCAATGTGGGAACACTACGAGGAGAGTTATACTACACTAGTTCCCATTACAGTCAGTATTATTGAATCATTGTCTTGCTGAACCCGTTTGCACGCATTCTAACCTTTTTTGTGTGCAGGTTTTGTGAGAGTAACTGTTAAAATACACACCTAGATGTTATAAAACCATGTATTCAAATATACAACATTGAAGTTTTTCACGATCTCAGAATTTTCCCACGCGAGTTCAGTTGGGGTCATGACCCAAAGTTTAAGAAGGCCTGCTCTATATTGTTGAACTTTCTTCCAAATAAGCCCTCCTTTTGTAGTCTATGACTTGGATACGATCACCCCTGAAAAACCCCCCTCTAAAATCCGAAATATCAAGGATTATTTTAATGTTTTCATTTTAGCGAATTTCAAGTAAGATTTTTTCGAACAAACTTTTTTAAATAGATGCCCCATCTCACCTTCTTTGAAGGTAAGTAGAGTATGGGTAACTTATAAGTTACTTATATGCTTGGCTCGTGAAAGTAATCTTGTGTTGTACGCCGGAGATATTGGCGATATTTACAGCAAGTATATTCCAGGCTTAGTCCAAAAATACTCAAAATGAATAGAGACCAGAGGTTAAATTCTACTCCCTCTCCCTCCTTTTATTGCTATCAATATGCTCAGCGAAGATTAGAGATTCTTGGCGTAAACGTCCTCATTTCATTCAAACATCTTCATTTTTTCGTCTATTTTCTTCATTTTTCTTTTTCGTTTTTTTTTTATCCTCATTGTTTATTTCGAGTGTTACCCGTCCTAATCGTTCATCGTTTAATAAAATAGGATGACCTATCCAGCAAATGTTAAACTCAGGCTGAGAAACATGGACTCAACCTGCATGAATTCCGACCCAGAATATTGAACCCTACTAAACATTAGCCTGGCAAAGTGGAATTCAACTCAATAAAATGAGTCATTAGAATAATTGTGTATTTACCGTTTAATGTGTATTGATGGCATATACTTGTCGGTGTTTCTTTTCAGTACTTCTTCTTTAACTGAATTTTCTTTGCTCTGTATACGCCACCATAGCGTCTAAAACTATGAAGAAAATTAAATAATTTTCCATAATTCCAAATGGTTCGGTCATCTCAAAATCAATATCATTTGATTTTTGAATTAAAATCAAGTTGCCATGATTCCATTACTAATTGGAGAAAAAGCCAAGACAGATAGTCTGAGTGAGAGACACAGCTGGCATAAGCCTTTCAGGAATGTATAAAAATTATGGCATTTTCACTTGTTGATAGAGAGTCTATCATCCATCCATGCATCTTTGGGTAGAACTAAGGTAGACAGTCATAGAACTTTAGGAATGATCGAAATTTTTCGGCAATTTATCAAAATCAAAAGAATAATCATAGTCATGACCGAAGTCAGACTAAATGCTACATTAAAAGTAAAAACAAACGGGTCAAGAACGCTTAAATTAGAGGGAGCAAAAGAATTGATATAACGTATTGTTTTGTATTTGGATGGCACCAGTTTTTTTATACTGACTTCACGGTTCCGTCGCAAGTAATGATATACAGCTAGTCCTGGTAATTGCTGAAGACAATTTGATAATTTTTCGATAGATAACTCGCTTTTGTGGTGCTAGGTGTAATTAAAATGTGTTGGAATTCCTCAAGGGCTTTGAACTTTGAATATCATCTTAAAGAGTCCAAATAGCCACACTTCAAGCAGAGTAGATGGCAGTAATATCAAACGTAACGAATTTAGCTAGCATAATTGCGCTTTCTCGTACATTAATGTCACATTTAGCCACAAATGGAAATTGGGTCATATCATTTTTTAATACTTACACTATCGAAGCAGAAAAACCAGCATAAAATCATAGGTAACGCTCTAGCATTGTATGTTGCAAAGAGCCACAAGTCCCCAGGGTATTACTTATTTATTTATTTTTTTCTCAGAGCCACTTCATACCGAAAGTATGGTCATAAAACCTTTGGAGGTGGCTCAGTTGATTAAAAATTCAGCACGAAGATTATAAAAGATCATACTAGAGTTGAGGTCGTAACAATTTGGATGAGACTCAATTGGAAATTCAAAGTGCTAGTGCTCATTTTAAGAGTAAAAAGTGATTGCAGAGCAACCAGCCCCTTTCCCATGCTTTGTTTTGCTACCCGATCCTCATAGCCTCCAAAGACATCAGATTAAAATTTTGAGACGGCCATTCTGTAAAATAGTCGAAAGATCCAATAAATATTCTTCGGGGATAATGTGGCCCCCACAGGCCACGGGACAAAGGCCATAAATAACGCAAATTGTCAATTGTATAGCTATATACAATTCAAATAAAATACAAATCAAATAATAAGGCATCAGTTGGTCCTTATTATGTTAAGAGTCTCATGGAATGTTGAAGGGGATGTTAAACTAAATCTAGAGACACTATGTGCATCCAGGTTGTTAAAAGAACCTATCTTCAATACTCGAGGAAGGGCTAAGAGCACTTCATTGAAACTTTCAGGGAATGCTGAGGGGCATTATGATTTAAATAAAAAAACGCCAATTACATCCAGGTTGTCAAAAGGCTGTATCTGCCATGTCTCTGAAACAGGCGAGAAAATCAAGTTGAAACGGTTTTCTTTAAACGACTCTTAGGTTTCCCAACTGCCTTTGCTTACAACTTTGCTATAGTAGCTTCTCTTTTTTTGTCCCAAAATGTTTTCTAAAAAAATAATTTTTGAGAAAACACTTTTGAGGGAAAAAGATTCTTTAGATCGGCATTACATATTAATTTCATGTAATGCTTTAGTAATAAAATAGGGAGCTCGAAACGCAACAAAAAACATCTTACATTTTGTGTAACAATACAACAGTGAAGTGTTGTTGTTGTTGTTGTTTGGGGTTTGAAGCGTTCGACCAATAGGTCATATGCGTTCGTATCACTCAGTTGTTCTGTGCCTTCTATGATCACTAGCTTGCTTGGGTGTCACTTCAGTCAGTATTCACTGACCCAGAACAGTATCGCTTGACTTGCTAATAGAGGGGGGTTATTTGCCTGCAGCAACTGCCTGCGTTGAAAAACGGAAATCAAAATACTGCAACTACACATTGTCAAACAGCAATTAAAATACATGTACAACACAATAATAAAAAGTAATACAATTTTTACACATTATAACCAATAACAATACAACCAAATGTCGATAAAATATATCTAAAATGATAAATAGGGCAATTCTAAAAATCCTATTGAACAGGTAATAACAATAAAAAAAAAAAAAAAAAAAAAAAAAAAAAAAAAAAAAAAAAAAAAAAAATAATAATAATAGGGAATGAACCAAACCAGTAGTCTTAACAAATCTACCTAATAAGTTTGTGCATAGTTTTTTAGCCCAAGGAGGAGACGTGTGATGTCCCGGAACAGAACGCATTATGAATGCACTAAATGCCTTCTCACAGCAATTTCTTAGTACTTCTCTCTCTTTTTCGTATTTTCTACAGTTAAAGATGATGTGGCGTATATCTTCATACACTCCACAAGTGTCACAGTTGGGGGATACAACAGTGAATGACAATTCAAATGACTAAATTTGATCGTTTGTCCAGTGTTGTCAAAACTTATGTTTAAAATGCTTTACTTTATTTTTAGGATTACCTTTACCATCGATTGTTTCTTATTTATATTTTTTAGAGTTTTTTTTTGAAAAATAAATTTTTTATTTATTCTATAATTCTATATATTCTATAATTCTATTTTATTCTATAATTTTTTATAGAAATGGGCAAAAAAGAAAGAAATCCACCAAAATTACTGAAAAGAACTAATGAAATGTAGATTGAAAGTTTAGCATATATCGATATTCATTCCTGAAAGTCTTACAAACTTTGGAGTTATTAATGTGATAAAAGAGAAAACCTAGAACCTTTTTTTTTGAAAAACTTCTTTTGTGAAAAAGTTTTTAAAAATAATTTCTGTTCATTTTTAATTGACATTTTTTTATTGCTTATTGAAAGGTTTATTGATTTTTCTCCTTGAGGTTCAAGATTTGGGCTTGCTCTTTATATTTTGTAATTAAATATTTCTTTTAACCGGCTCCAAAAAAGAAATGACATCAATGAGCTAAGAATTATGATTAGAATTAGTCCCATGTGACACAACGCAAGTGCTACTTGTGGGTCATTTATCTCTGCATCAGCATGCTGTACGATGTCTGCTGAGAATATAATATAGTGAATTTAAATAAAATATTTATATTTTTCTATCAGTTTAGAAATTTGGTGTGCATGCAAAAGCGGTACCAGCCCATTCTATTTTACTACTGTTATCAGTTTTATCATGGAGTACTAGGAGACTGAGCTTTGCTTGTGAAGGGCGTTATAGACATAAAAACTATATTCAGTGTAACCCCCCTCTGGAAATGAATACTCCTAATACCCGGATTTAAGCAAGAAAAACTTTTGCGCGATTTTTATAGAATTTGTTTTTCATTAAACAAAGATACAAAAGGGAAGGTAATTTTCAAACTCTAGGAGTCTATTTTCCCTTCCAAATGGCATCCCTGGTAATTTTTAATTACTTTAAGGTTTCTGCCACACTGATGCCAAAAATTGTTCAGATTTCCTAGATATTCTTCGTTAAACAATGCTCAACGGATAAGTTAATTATTCTAGCTTTAACTTTCCCAAATACTTTCAAATTTTAAATGTGGGGAATATGTCACTGTATAATGTTACAGAGTCTGGGTGTAATGCTTTGACTTATCCTGTATCTTTGCTTAGACAGCTCTGTTGCGCTGCCTATGATTTTTGTTTCAGCTTTATGTGGCCCGCAGATATCAATGCTATTATTAACATAAATTGGTAAACCCATAAACAAATCAATTTAATAAAAAATCCTAATTAATAGTTCAATAAATCGTGTATATTAAAAGTTTAGAACAACAAATTAAATCTTACAGAGTTAAATCCATTCAAAATTACGAGCAAATGAACTATTAGAATAAAGCTTGGTCCAGTTATGAGATTGAGTATCCTGTGCTGGCTTTAGGGGTTGAGGGAAGTGGAGGGAGGTTATACACAGCAGCATAAGTGGTGAATCTGGCTAAAAAAAGCCGAGTGTACACGACATCAACCTTCGCCCACCCAAGAGCTTGTTCACGCTATACTGCTGTCGTCTGCAGCAGCTCACTGTTGACAGTTTTAGTAAAAAGCCAAACACCAGAACTTACATTTATGACTGTTCAATGTCTGTTTACTGTTTACAATGTATTGCATAATGTTTTCAAATTCACCAAGTAGCGTGATTGTTAAATAGTTACTTTTCTTCACTATCGCTTGAATAGCACCTACTTCAACAGCACCCCTTCTTGCCCCCTCCCAATAAAAATGCTGTACCTACGCCCCTAATCGTATTACAAACTTTAATATAGATAAATATTAATCGAATATCTCCTCACCACGCCCCGAAAGTTTCAATTTAATTCCCATAGCCGTTCCTGAAAAATCGTACATACAACCTTTTGACTATCTTCTGACAAATTACTACCTTTTCTCAGAAAGTATTTAGTAAGGATAAAAATAAGCCAAAACAGTTCTCTCACTTCTGTCACGAAACAGATCGCCTCGAGTTCAAAATGAGTTTATAGAACTATTAGGAGACAAAGTTTGTCAAGTAATTAAAGCTCGTATTAAAAGGGCAAATTATGATTTTTGACAGCACCCCAAATGCTTCCCGCAAAGATCGAACTTGTGTGAGATATATGATGATTGAAAACCCAGAAGTCAGAGTGTAGGAATCTTTTCTAGATTTTATTCAAAGGAAAACAAAACCGCGGAAAGTTTGTGTGACATGATAGTAAGCAAACCTAAGCTTGATGGGCTCAACCAACTGGCACGATGGATGTATGCCACACAAGTGTGCAACAACAGATATAATATGCTGATCCTAATGTCGACTTTGTTCTTACTCAAATGTTTTACTAAACCTAGTTTATGTACATCTAGCTTTGACGGAAATATATTCGGTGACTTTCTTTTGTACGCTAAAATGCCACTGTTCTTTTTATTACACCCCAAGGCACCCATGGGAATTCATCTTGCATCCCAAAGGAAAAAGTTTGATGGGTACTCAGGACTCACGTTGGAGCACTAGATGTGATGCTGTAAATAATATTAGATACCAATAAAAAGAAACTTTTACTACCCTGGAAAAAAACGATGGAAACGAGTAAAAGCTTTAAATGACGTACAGCTGCAGGCTGTTTGTTGCTATGTAATCACATTCGTTTTCTTGTTATTTATGCTTCTGGCAACTGGTGAAGTCAATGTGTGTGGAGTCAATGATGCTCAAAATTATTTACAAACAGAAGGACTAAATATCCACCAATATACACAAAAAATAAATGCTTTTATAGACCGTACGGATGACGTTTTAAAATGCAATGAAAGTTTGTGTGATAAGATTGAAATTTCTTTTGAACGCCCAAGAGGAATCAGAAGAAAGCATATATTTGGCGACAAAAGCAAATATTTTCTGTTATCTTACGAAGATGACTTGAGGCAAACAATGTTTTCTTCAATAGACAGAGTAACTGCTGAACTTGATTAATTTAAAATGAAACAAAGTTTTTTTTGAGGAAAGTAAAGAGCGAAATTGCAACTTAAAACGAACAAATATTATTGCTTCACAATCTATCTAACATGTATCAACAAAACTAGTACAAATAAACCAACTTATTATATTTTCCTATGTTTGTAAGATAATAAAAACTAGCGGTTTACTGAAAACACAAAAACCGAAAATAAAAAACAATAATGTTGTTTTATTCGTTAAAAGGGAGTACGTATCTTGACAAAAACAAACTAATCTATAAAAATTTTCATAGTCTTACACAAGCTATGATATCAGTAACTTTCAGTGTACATTTAAAATTCTATTAAAAACATGACCATAAATATAAATACTTTTTTAATAATCGCAAAGTCATTGAACAGCATAGAGAAATATTGGACTGATTTATCGGATAGCATTTTTATCACACCAGGTATAATACCAATAGTGAGCAATAAACAATTTTAAATGTTAAGAAATACGCTTTAGTATTACTTGAAACAAAGATCAAATAAGCCATAATATGAACTCTGGAAATCCGGTAATTTCTCTTTATACAACTGAGAGTTTCAAGCTATGGCAAAAACTTGAAATATAGCATATAG
Source organism: Artemia franciscana (assembly GCF_032884065.1). Taxonomy (NCBI): domain Eukaryota; kingdom Metazoa; phylum Arthropoda; class Branchiopoda; order Anostraca; family Artemiidae; genus Artemia; species Artemia franciscana. The sequence goes on along the minus strand of NC_088880.1, from coordinate 10,841,736 downwards.
TCGTAATACTATCATGATGATTTCACTCCGAACTTCTCTAAAAATTAATCATGACATGTCCTTTTCAGCACTAAAACGAAAACTAATCTTTGGACTGAACCATTGTACTGAAGTTAAATATCAAATGTTAAATATCAAAATAAATGAAAAGAAAAATTAAGCGACAATCCTAAAATGCTTTATTTTTATACTGTAAAAAGTGTCCTTAATCTATTTGCTTTTTCTGTACCAAAACTCCTGTATTGTTTTGTGTTTTCAGTAAAGTGCTAGCTTTTTATAATCCTACATGCATAAGGAAATATCATCTTTTGGTTTATTTGCAGTAGTTTTATCACTATAGGATAAATAGGCTGTGAAGTAATAATTTTTGTTTGTTTTAAGTTTCAACTTCGCTCTTTATTTCCCTCAGAAAAACGTTTTTTTTTAATTAATCATCGTAAGCGGTCGTACGATGCTGCTTGTCTCACTCATCTTGTCCCGACCTAAAAATGGACTTTCGCTCATTTTGAGAAGCACCAACAGAAAATGAAAAGCTAGGACAGCTTAACCTACTTTTGATAGGGATAGCTATATCAGGTATGGAATAGATACTAGGCTAAAATGAAAAAGTGTCGTCAATTTTCCCATAAAATGTTCTATAGTTTAAACCACCACAGATAGGCCTAATTCAACACATGGGTGTTGCCCTCTCAAGCATGAGGTAGCCTAGGCCTATTGTTCTCTCAAAATGAGTGGTCTTAGCCTAACAAACTTTGTCAAGGCTCAGATCACAAAGGCCGGTAAAGCTATAGGCGAAATCCTAGTTTTGTTAACTTTTTGCTATATGAAACTATAAGGGATGGGCCTAGCCTACAGACAGTCCTGGGAAGGTATTTTTAAGGGTCATTGTTCCTATTACCTGAACAATTGCTTATGGTCATGAAACTTTTGTTAATAGATGCATTTTGACTTTTTGAACATCTTTTCTCTCTTGCAAAATTACTGCAAACTCCTGTTATGGAGTTATTATATATTTGCACATTAGAGGGGGGGGGGGGGGGGGTAAAGCATAGCATATATTAAATACAACAATGGTTAGTTTACGTATTTAATATATGCTATGCTTTACCCCCACCCCCCTGATGTGCAAATATATAGCATAAATTTGTTTCTAAACTATTACAGATTCATGATTTCAAATATTTGATGATAACTCCACAACAGTGAGTTTGTGGTAGTTTTGCAAGAGAGAAAAGATGTCCAAAAAGTCAAAATGTATCTATTAACAATAGTTTCATGACCCTAAACAATTGTTCAAGTAATAGGAACATTGACCTTTTAAAAACCTACCTCTACTTGTTCTCCCTCTAGAGTGCAGTCACCTTTAAAAACCTTTATGTTGTGAAAGTTAAATCTTGCCAAACAGTTTTTCTGCTTAAATGAAGTAGGCTACCATAAAACTGTTTTCAGCTTCACAACTTTGTTCAATCCCAATTTATGAAGTTTCAAAGATGTCCTAGCTCATTTCCAAAATTTAGAAAAAAACTCATTGCTAGGGCTTATAATTCTGCTCAAATAGCCTAGAAGGAATTGCATTTTCAGAACTAAAACTAGAAAAAAAGAAACTAATAACTGAAAGTTAAGGTAAAATGCTGTTTTGTCAAAATTTCAATAGCCTAAGTCAAGTAGACAAATCAGCCAGTGAAGAAGACAAATCAACCAGTCAAGTAGGCAAATTTCTAAGACTTAAAAATACAAAGAGGGTTAACATAGAAGCTTGGCAGTACCTTCTTAGCAAATGATTTTGGCCTGAGATTCATTAATGAAATTTTCATTTGGTAAAATTCTACTTTGGTGACTTTTTGGTACCTCAGAAAGGGGTGAGGTTAGGAAAATGAAACTTTCAGGGATGAATCTAAAGGCCAAAGTATGTCACAGGAAGGTATTTTAAAGTACCCACCTCCACTCGTTCTCTCTCTAGAGGGCCCTGACCTTTGATGGCCTTTAGAAATATGTGTGTTATAAAAGTGAAACCTTGCAAAATAGATCTTCTGCTTAAATGAAATACAATCAAATTGTTTTCAGCTTCACAACTTTGCTCAATCCCAATTTATAAGGCTTTAAAGATATCCATATACATTTCCTAAATTTAAAAAAAACAACAAAAAACATTGATATGGTTCAGAATTCTACTCAAATAACAAGAATTGCATTTTCAGAACTAAAGGCAGAGAAAAAGCAACTGGTAACTGAAAATTAAGGTAAAATGTTGTTTTGTCAAAATTTCAATAGGTACAGACCTGTCATGTAGGCAAATTTCAGGGCCCTCTAGAGGGAGGAGTGGAGGTGGGTACTTCAAAATACCTTCCCAGGATATACTTTAGCCTGTAGACCCATCCCCAAAAGTTTCATTTTCCCAGCCTAACCCCTTTCCAAGATAGCCAAAAGTCACTAAAGTAGAATTTTACCCAAATAACCTTTTAGGCCAGTTCACAAATATAGGCTATAGCCCAAGTTGTATATTCCCACTGCACTGTGCCACCTGTCTCTTGTTTTTCTGGTTCAGTTGCTTCAATTTTCAAGTACATTGGTAGAAACAAGAGATACATACAAACAAGGGAGAATACATTGAAGATATCTAAGTTTTATAATATATTTGAACATTAGGTTAGGGAGGGATGAAATATAGAGGGGTTAATTGCATAATGTGTTTGCTACTGTTGGAAGGATTCAAAATCTCAAATTATAGACCATTGCCTCACCTTCTAAATGATTAACCCAGTTGCATTTGTTTAGTCTGACAGAGCTTAGCTATATAAAACATATAATTTAAGCTGGAGCAAATATTTGGTAAACCACCAGATAGGATTAGTTCATTGGAGTAGTCTACTCAGCTTTCTAATGTTATGCCAGTTCTCAGGTATCTCATGGAATAGTGTTTGTCTAGAAAACTAACTTGAGAGAATGAAATATCTTAAGAAAACAATTCTTGCTTCATAATATGCAGAATAAAATCATAGTTAACACATTTTGCATGCATCCTCACTACACTTTACCCCCAACACCTCCTAATGGAAAATATATAGCCCAAATTATATACTTTCAGTGCATTCTGCCACCTGTAACTTGTTTTTTCAGTTTTGTGATTCAACTTACAGGTACATGGGTTGAAACAATTGAGAATAGATAGGAAATATTTAATTTGGGCTATGTATTTGCACATTGGGGGGAGAGGAAAGTATAGCAGGGCTGCATGCAAAATTTGTTAACTATGATTATTCTGCACATTATGAAGTGAGAATTGTTTTATTATGATAGAAAATATATAATTCAGGCTATGTATTTGCACATTAGGAGAGGAGGGCAAAGTGTAGTGAGGCTGCAAGCAAGGTGTGATAACTGTGATTATTCTGCATATTGTGATGCAAGAATTGTTTTCTTAACATATTTTTTTCTCTCCAGTTAGTTCTCTTGGCAAATGCCCTTGGAATTTCTGCTCTATCTGACTGAGAAATTGGATGACAAAAAGTATTGTAATTTTGGACAAACTTATGGTTTTTATTTTAGGTTGGCTAAGAAGATTTAAGGGTAAGAGATAAATTTACAATCTAATCTATCTTTCAATCCCTTTTCCAAGCATAGTATTCACTACCATTGGAATTGCAACCAAGCCCCCTCCCCCTCTCTAGTGAATACATGTAGCCATAGGTAACATGCAAAAAGTAGGGGATTTCATTATGATTATTTTAGTTGTACCCCACAATGGTTGGTTTGCAGCTCAGTACAAAAGTTGTTTAATGGAAATTAGCATACAGATTATGTAAACATTTTGCTTTAATTTCAGTTTAGTATGGTTTTGAAAGCAACAAAGGTTCTTTAACTTGCAAACTAATTGTGATGAAAGTTTAGAAAAAAAATTAAGTCTCAAATATGTCAAAAAGTTTTATATGGCACTATTATCGTGAATGTGGTGATAATTTTATGGTACATTGCAAAAATCAGACTGCAATGGTGTACTCTGCATGGATTTTTTTTTTACAAATATGGTGCTAATATTTTCATACAGTGCAAAAACAAAATGCAATTCTAGATTTTGCATGGCAATATTTTCACAAATATGGTGATATTTTCAAATTTCAGTGTAAAAACTAAACTGCAATTGCAAATTTAACATGGCAAATTGCCATGGCAAATTGTAATGGGTTAAATTGCATGGTGAAGCAGAACACCATTGTGGGAGGATCCTCTATAGGAGGACAACTGCAGCAGGGCGTAAGATCCAGAATTATGGACAACAGCCTCTGTAAAGGGCTGCCTTGACCCTTTTCGGGGTACCTGCAAGACTGGGAAACTTGCAGTCAATTTTTCCCACTTGAGGAGTGGCGCCCCTCGAGGAAATTATAGCCTAGTAAACAACACAGCACTCATACGGGATTCTGATTATTGGATATTTTTCTGGGCTTGGTTTGCTTTGATGGGCGTTTTCGGGCTGAAAAACCTCTTCCTAGCTGATTTATCTACTATGGGCTGCCTCCCCGTAGTAGCATAGTATTTGTAGGCATGAATATATAATGAGTCGGAGGTAATAGGCTTGGGACTGTCTGTGCAGGATTTCGACTCTTGTTGATAGAAGAGCATCACCAAGTGCTGAAAACCATGTTGTGACCAAGATGGGCCCAGGATTGCACAAAGCCTCCAACTTACTGGAGGTCCCAGGGACTTCTTGCTGTCCGGTTCTAAGCTGGCTTAAGCGCTTTGGTGTAGACTTGAGAAGATATGTTGGTCCCCATCCTGCACTGGTATCTGGGATCACTGCTTTTCTTGAGGCCAAAATAATTTCAAAGATTTAAAGAACATGAAAATTGGAACTTGGAATGTTACGACGTTAAAAAATGACTATCGCATCGACATTTTGACTGACGAATTCAAACGGTTTGAACTGGATTTATTAGGAGTTTCAGAAACTCATATCCCAGGGGTAGGAAGCATGAAATTAGGTGACATAGAATTTGTTTACTCAGGAAGGAAGGATGGGGTACATAGACAGGGAGTAGGGCTCATGATGAATAAGGAAGCTGCTAAGTCTTGTTTAGGCTGGGAAGGTATTAATAATAGAATACTAATTGCTCATTTTATGACTAAAAAGTTTAGGGTATCAGTTATAGTAGTATATGCCCCCATTGAACCAACTGATGGAGATACTAGTGACTCAGATGAATTTTACTTACAGTTACAGGAGCAAATAGACAGGGTACCAGGTAGAAATATGGTGTTTTTGCTAGGAGATTTTAATGCCCAGGTTGGTAGAAATAGGGATAGATGGTATCCTAGCCTAGGTAAATTTGGTGTAGGAAAAGAAAACAGTAATGGCTATAGGCTTTTGCAATTTTGTAGGTATAACAACCTAGTTATAACCAATACAGTGTTTGGTCACAAAATGGCCCATAAGTTGACATGGTATTCACGTGATGGTAAGACAGCAAACCTTATTGATTATGTTATTGTAAACAGAAGACTAGCAGGATCAATACAAGATACTAGGGTGTATAGGAGTGCTGTTATTGATGTTAAAAGTAAAGATCACCATCTAGTAGTGTCTAAGGTTAATTTAAAGCTGAAATTTTGGAAGAGTAACTCCCTCCCGGAAAGTTATGATGTTGGTAGACTTCAGGATGAAAATTTGAGAAAAAAATTCCAGGAACAGTTGAGTACTAAACTTGAGGGTTTAAAATTTGACAATGTGGAAGATGGATGGAATAATTTAAGAAAAACAATTTGTGAAGTTGCTGATGGCGTCCTAGGGAAGAGTGCTAAGACAGCAACTAGGAATATTAGTGAAAAAGCTTTAGGTTTAATAGAGAGTAGAAGGGGTTTGTATAAGAATTATCTGAGCGATAGGTCGTATGAAAACAAAAGGAATGTAAAGAAAGTGGAGAAAGCATTAAAATATGAACTAAGGAGATGTGAAATGGAGGCGATGGATAAAATTGCTGAGGATCTGGAAGATGCGGCTAGACGGCATAATAGTAAAATATTATACTGGCATGTTAATAAATTGAAAGGGAGTAGCTGATCTGGACTAGTCCCAGTTAAAGATAGAAATGGGGCCACAATTAGTGATAAGGAAAAAGTTAAAGAAAGATGGGTGGAACATTTTGAGAATGTGCTAAACCAAGATACAGTTGCAGGAAAAGATATAGATGAAAAAGTTTGTGATACCTTGGATGTGAAGGAAGATTTGTTTAGTGAGGAAGAATTAGCGACAGTACTAGAAGGATTAAAAAATAATAAGGCCCCAGGTGCTGATAGTATGATTAATGAGTTCCTTAAATATGGTGGCTCTGAGGTTAGGAATAAGCTACTGAAGATTATGAACATGATTTTTGAAAAAGGGGAAGTACCCAATGATTTTAGGAAAACCGTAATTAAACCACTGTATAAGAAAGGTGACAAGAGTGAATGTCGTAATTATCGAGGCATTAGTCTAGTCTCTGTAGGTAGCAAATTACTGAGTAATATGATACTTTTTAGACTGAGACATGCTGTAGACAAAGTTTTAAGGGAAGAACAATGCGGTTTTAGAAAAGGTAGAGGATGTGTCGACCATGTTTTCACTCTTAGGTTAATAATTGAGAAGTCCCTTCGTTGTCAAACACCTTTGGTCCTTAGTTTTATCGATTATGAGCAAGCTTTCGATTCTGTTGATAGAACAGCGTTAACAAAGGTCTTATCATTATATGGTATACCAGAAAAATACATTAAAGTGATTTGCGCTATGTACGAGAATAATACTGCTGCGGTTAAGGTAGGAAATGTGGTTAGCAACTGGTTTTGTATTAAATCAGGAGTTAAGCAGGGTTGTGTTCTATCCCCCTTTATATGGATCATTTTGATGGACTTCGTCTTAAGGAGCACAGGAAAGGCAATTGGAGACCATGGAATCAAATGGGGAGGAAGAACGCTCCTGGACTTAGATTATGCTGATGATTTAAGCATATTAGATGAAAGTGTGAGCAAAATGAATGAATTTTTAGAGGTTTTACGAGTTCAGGGTGCTAAAATAGGCTTGAAAATTAATGTTAAGAAGACTAAGTCACTAAGGCTAGGAATAAGTGAAGATGAACAGGTGACCTTAGGTAACGAAAAGATTGATCAGGTTGGGAGCTTCAGTTACCTTGGTAGTATTATTAGTAAAGATGGTGGGAGCAGTGAAGATGTTAAAAGTAGAATAGCTAAAGATCAGGGTGTTTTTTCACAGTAAAAAAAAGTTTGGAAGAATAGAAAGATAAGCCTACAAACCAAGATTAGAATATTGGAAGCTACAGTGATGACAGTGGTCAAATATGGCTCTGAAGCATGGACACTCTGAAAAGCAGATGAAAATTTACTAGATGTTTTCCAGAGAAATTGCCTACGGATTGTTCTGGGTACCCGGCTGACTGACCGTATTTCAAACAGTAGGTTGTACGAAAAGTGTGGTTCAATCCCGCTTTCTGGGGCGAATTTTGAATGGATACAAATATGGTGATATTTCACAGTGCAGTCTAAAAAATCAAACTGTAATTGTATCTGTTACATAAATATATTTTCACTAATATAGTTACTAGTATTTAGTGCAAATATAACTGCACAAGCAGATATAATTTCTCCTCAGTATCTTTTGCATTGATGTAACTTGAATTTCCCAGATTGTGCCTTCTGCACCATAGCACCAAACTCCCATGGTTATTGTTTGGCTATGGTGCCAGTTTTTTTTTAGTACTGTAGTTTTGCTTCATATATATTTCAAGTCCTTCTATTTTTTGCAAGTGGGTTCAATCCCAAAAAATGTCCCAATTTGTTTTGCTAACCATGCACTTGCAACAAGGAGAGGGGGGGGGGGAAGACCCCAGGTGAAATTTACAATTGAGTATTATGATGTGACAAAATTTATGTCAGGATCAGCTAATTTCTGTAAATTAGGTCTGTAGAATTATGAATTTCTTGCAGTCTTTAAAAGTACACTTGGCCAAAACATCATTTTAAATATACAGTTTTGAGCTGGGAGATATGATAGTTTTTTGGTATACAAAATAGGATTTTGCAAGCAAAATTAGCCTAATGTCTGTTGTACCAACAAACAGCTACCTGGATGGCAGTAAAAAAAAGAAAGAAAGAATTAGTTCCAGTTTAAAGTATTTTTTTATACCATGCATCATACTTGTATATAGGAATATGGAAGCAAAACTCAAAAGTTGTATCTTTTTCTAACTAATAAGAGTTTAAATTGGTAAATTATTGTGTTATGCTTGACACTAAGTATTTTTTTTAGAGTACTCTTTGAACATCCCTGCTCAAAAGGATTTTCAACTTGCCTGTTGTAAGAAGTTATGAACACTGCTGGTAGGAGCACTTTATTTATATAGTCTGTTTATTTATTTATCAGTATAGCAGTTGCTGAACTAAATATTTTAGTCTTAAGTAGGCCCACAAGTCTGGGTCAAAGTTTCATGAATTTATTTATTGAGATCAAATGAGGTCAGTGGCTTTTGGCCAAGAAAAGAAACATGGGTGTATGCGCACAAAATTAGGAGGTTTCGTATTAGGATTTTTGCCAATGTGTTTTTGTCTGGAAGAGGGGTGAGGGTTGAAATCACTAAAACAATGTTTTCCTGTCTAAATCTTCCTTTGGGAGGCATTTAAATCAATCTGGGAGGGAGGCAGTGTTAATGTATTTCAAGAAGAGGGGGTCAAACTCTAAAACTGTGTTTTTTGTCAACATTTTTCTATTTGACCAGGAAGAGAATGTTCCTCAGATAAATTTTGAGGGTTTACCTTCCTGTATGCAGTTATGTGCATATCTATGCTTTTTCATTTATAATATACTGCTTGATTTCTTACTTTAAAGTCAATTAAGGGATAAAACCTTTATCTGTAACAACTGCTTGAAATCTATAGTTATTTTATCTTAACTTACTATGTCATTGGTAATTAAGCATCCAAACCTGAGCATGGAGGGATCAGAAACTTTTTTGGAGAGAGTAGATAAGATAAGATATTTATTTCGAAAAAATCACTATCACAAGCCCTCAAAGGGCCGAATTCGGACTTCGGAGTCGACTAATAAAACAAACAAAGCAAAAAACACAAAGCTAATAATAATAAATAATCAAATTATGAGTCAAAAAAATAAATAAATAAATATATAAGTCAGAAAAAAAAGGAAAGGGGACAAAAAAAGTATAATAACACAGAAATGAACAAGAAATAAACATATATATCTACAAATTAAAAGGGACACTAAAAAAAAGTCCAAAAACTCACAAAAAAAAGAACGAAGCATAAAACACACGAAAAACACATATGAATTAAAAGGGAAACTAAACCAAAACAGCGGGAGGCAAGCAAATTAGTGTAACGACCTAAAGCACCTCACAAAAAAAAAAAAAGGGGGGGGGGGGAGGAGAAACTAGTTGGCTATTTTATTTATTCTTTCTGTGATGAAGGGGACAAAGGTTTTTTCATATCTGGAAGTAACGCAGCGAATGGGAGACAAAACTGGGATAGGCTCAGAAACAGCTCGAGGCTGTTGTAATCTGGATGGTGAGTGACTTTTGGGGAAAATACTTGCCGTCCGAGGGTTGTTTAATGACATCTTTCTGCTCATATTTTCGTAGAATTTAGAGTCCTTTTGAGTTTTAGGGTTAAAAACTAATTATAAAACATAAATAAAAATAAATGACATGTTATGAAGTCAAAATTTGTTTTCATCAGTTGTATAGTTAGGAAGGTCAGATATAAAGGAATATTAACCTTCTGAAGGGCTGGAGAGTCAATTCACTGAAATCAGGGGGGGGGTGTCTTCAATTTTTGCTAATCATGAAACAAAAAAGGCATTTTTCAGAATGTGAGTTGAGACAAATCCTCCCCCTCACATTGGCACCTCTGCTGAAGAGCAGCAATTTTGACATTTGTATTTCCTATGGTTTATTATATTTATCTGAACCTAATCAAAAATGAGCATTTTGGTGTTGATATAACTGTAAAAATATAAAGAAAAAAATATTTTCAAGAATTTTGTAGCATAAGTTTTTTTGTGTTAATTAAAAAAGGATTTCTAAAGACGAAGTGTTTAAAAAAAAACTAGAAGTTTTTCAAAGGCAGTGGTGGTTCCAGGTTTTGACAGGGAGGCGAACAGCTACCAATCCAGTTTTTCTGACATCTGACATTAAATTCCTATTATTTTATATTTTAAAACAAATAAGAGTTCTGATAGGGATAGGTTTTTTTCCAATAAGGGTAGTTCCAATAGGGATAGGGCCTTTTAGGCAATATTAAAGAACTCAAGACTTTAAATGAACTCTAAGCTAATGGACCAGAAACTATCTGTGACCTGGAAGTAATTATTTTTGTATAAATATAGTTTGTCTTAATTGTAATACTTTAGTTTTGCTATTGATGATGATCACTGATGTATGCATTTGAAATATCCAGTAACTTTTGTCTGTGTTTTTCACTGTCTAATAAAAGGACCTATCTCTATTGTAATTATCATTTGTTTTGTCATAGAAAGACAATGTGGTCTTGAAAAAAAAATACAGGTGATATTTCTTACACCCCTATGGCATATCTTTATACTAGTATATACATTACTAGGCATCAATATGCCATTCTAGCTGAGAACTTCTTAAGCCTAGTTCTCAACTTTGCCACATCAAAAACTGAAGTCATGTGCATAGAAAAGAAAAATACATTCTATCCCCCAGCTAACAATAAATGATCAAACACTGGTTGACTCTGAATAAGATCTTGATATTATTGGTGACTCACAGTTAACATTCCATGAGCACTTTCAGAAGACGATCTCTAAAGCATCATATCTTATCAGACTGATCAGATGAAGTTTTGAGCACTTCTACAATCGAACTCAGAGATTGTCAAACTTAAAACAGACTATGGGGATATAATTCAGAGACCCCACTATAAAATAGACTCAATTGCGCTGGAAAGAGTCCAAAGACGCACCACCAAACTCTTTGCAGATCTGAAACGCTTAAGCTATGAAGAGCGACTGTCCAAACTGAACATAACCCACCCTGATATATAGGCGAAAAATGGTTCCTTTACACGTTGCCGAAATGCATGTGGTAATCTGTCCATAGGTTTTTGAACAATGGCCCAGAAAACGCTACGTTTTAAGGCACAGTTTTCAAATAAAGGCATCAGTATAGATGAGGGTAAGCTCAAAAAGAAGGTTATTGGATAATTTGACTCTTGCTTTAGTCCTTATGCTGCAAAGGAGGCACAAGACAAAAAGAGAAAGAAATTCAGTTTGAAAAAAACAACAACAAAGATTTTGATGTTCAGTGGTCACGTCTTTATTCATTTAAAAACCTTGCCAAGAATCCGTCCTTATTTGACCAAATCGTTGCGGGAAGCCAGAGAGTTTTTCAGGCACGAAAATGGACAGAATCTCTGCACAGATTACTGAATCCGGACGGATTTCTGGAATATGTAAATGAACCTTAAGAGGAAACCAGATACAATTGAAAAAAGCAAAACACAGTCTTGAGAAAATAAAATCAAACAACACAAAAGGACACCACGAAAAAGTATTCAGACCTCTAGCTATAGATATATTCAGGGCCAGTGTTTAGAGTATCTGAGCTACAGGGGCCTCGAACTCACTCCCAGAAGCAGTTAAGAAATCAAAAACCTTAAATAGTTCCAAAAATGGTATGAACCATTTTTAAAAAACGTTTGCACAAACATGACTTTTAAACTTGATTAGGGACAGTGGATATTTCCCTAATTGCACTGAGGGCCCTGCACATGGAAAATTCAGAATGTAAGATGTGGAACAAGTAGATCTCAAAAGTTAGTTGGAAGCCTAATCAGCTACTATAGAGTAGGGTCAAGAGTTAATAGTAATTTTTGTTTTTTTATTAGCAGGCCAATAAATTTCCCAAGGTTTTCTTTTAAGTATCCTTTTTCCTTTGTAGTTTTGGACATATATCCAACAGATATGGAACCAAGTAGATCTCAAGAGTCAGTTGGAAGAGCCTACTCAGCTACTGCAGATGAACAACCATTCTCTGTCCCAAGACCTTTGTCACTGCCAAACAATGGAATTACTGTCAATTCAAGTATGATACATTAGCCTATTTTAATGATTCAGACGCATTGTTGTAATGTCTTGTTTATCTAATTCTCAAGTTTAGGTGCATATATTTTATTGCAGTTTAAATTATAAATTTAAAACCAGATTAATTCTTTAGGCCTGCCAACAGTTTGGTCTAATCTTTTACTTTTCTTTTTGGGAAATCTGCTTGTTTTGGAATTTACAAGTTCTTTAGATTCAGTGTATTTTGCTTAACCTTCTATATATGTTTGCGAGGTCTGCAAATCCAATAGCAGGTCCCATTCATCTCTTTGAAATTACAGGAATACTTTAACTGATTATTGGATTATTTTAACTATATTCAAAAAAAATATGTATCAGCCTGTTGATAACAATCAGCGTGCTGTAAGTAATAATGACATCTTTTTAGGATCAATATCATCAACCAATAAATTTTGGGTTCCAAAGCAGGAGAAAGGGAGCTATTAATAAGAGCATCTTAATACAAAATTCTATACCAATTTCAAACGCGCTCTCAATTTATTCTACTACCGACAGTTTTTGCGTAATAATTTTTACTGTTTCTTTTTACCAAATCTGGTTGTTTTGTGGTTTCTGTACAAAAGTTTCTTATGTTTAGGAACTGTATCTAATGCAAATTTTTATGCTAAATTCAAACAGATCTTCAGACTTATTCTGGTTCTCACCATTTTTTTGAGATATTTTTTTTTTTACTGTTTCTTTTCTTGCAAAACTGAACAGGTTCGGATATCCTGAATAATGTGTAAATTTGGACGTTTGGGACATTTCCCTAATGCAAATTTGTATGCTAGGTTCAAAATTGTAATCAAATTCATGTAGTGTTTACAGTTTCAGTAATAATTCTTTTTTTCTAAAACGCAAAGAAGTAAAAAAAAGACCTTGGGAGTTATCTTCCAAAAACCATGGGTGATGGAAGAATAAATGACTATGTTTTAGAAATTGTCGTGAAGACCTCCAGGCTTTCCTGAACCATGAACCCTTATATTTGTTTTTTAAAGTAATTACACATTTAAATTATTTACCATTTGTTTAAGTATTATTTATTTAATTATTTTTAAATTATTTGTTCTGAATATGTATTTTTAAGGTGATATGGTACATTAAAGGATTAAAGAACCTATCTTTTCCATAATAGAATTTTTCAGATTGTATTACCAAACTACTTAGAATCGATGTGCAGTCTTGCCATAACTTGTAGAGCTTGGGTAAGAAATTCGGATAAACAACAGAAAACTAAAAGCCAACTTCAACTTTCCAAGGAACCTTAGTAAAACCATTTAACTTTTGGCTTTTCATGCTTGAGATAAAGATGTTCAGTTTTAAGGAAATTTACATTATTGGAAAATATGAATTTTTTTTTTGATTAAGTTAAGTAGACTTTGTTTTTAAAGTTCAGGAAACAGCAGTCCCTAAAAATGCTCTAGCGTACTTGCTAGGAAAACTCCAAAAATCAGGCCAAACGGATTATCATTTGAGCAATTTGGTGGCTTTGGGAGTTCCCTGTGGTGTCACCCGCATTGATTGACAAGCTCACCAACAAAAGGGACGTAAAATCTCACTGTCTTTTCAGTCAAACTTCAATGTCAAACCACAAATTCCCGACACCTCTTGATGAGGGCTAGTCCCTTAGGAGAATTTGCTGATGGGCCCTTGTCTTTCTGACGCTCAACCGATGTTTAAGCTCGCAAAACGTTTAACCGACGTTTACGGTACCGTATCACCTTGAGTCCAAAGCTTGTAAATCCCAATAAAGAAAGAAATTAATGAAAGATTTGCCAACGAAAAAATTCTGACCTAGTTCCTTCTTCATCCTATAATGTATAATTTCTTGTCAGGAGATTGTCAAAATTTTATATTTAGCAAAATTACTGACTTGTATTCAATGTGAAGTAAGTTTTGAAATTCGAAGGATCAAATCTACTAAAGAAGATAATATTTTGGCCCTTGGTGTTACTGGCTAATTCTCGAACATTTTAAAATAAACCTTTATGGGAGCCTACCATGGCAGGTGATTTGTTACTACTAAGACCAACACACTTCCTCCAATCAATCTTTGACCTAGTGAAAATTAGACTTACTGAGTAGCTTGAAAATGGAACCTGATGTAGTTGGTTTTGGCATCCTTTTACAACTAAGAAAGTTTTAATGCACGGTGTCTTTTATATCTAATAAAACCAATTAGATTTGCATTTTACTTAATATCTGTGCTTTTTTGTTTCTTGTAAAGAAGCACAACGTTTAGGCGTGGGCGATAAAACTAAATGACTGAGCTTAAATAAACACTATGCCACTATTCCCAGTAGCTACTTGATGGAATTAAATAAAAAAAAACAAGTTTTTTTAAATGAAAGTAAGGAGCGACATTAAAACTTGTCTTTTTTAATATACCACAATTTTTAAGCCACGTAAAATGAAACTTTCAGGAGTTTATATTGGAGCTGATTCTTGAAATTTTAATTCATCTAGTTCTGGTATAACTTTTAAAATACACCGGAAAGTTGGCCTTGAAAGTTATTGTTCACCCTGCTCAAAACGTCTCATAGCTATCATCACTGCTAAATGGGTCCACCTGGAAGTTGCCAAGTGGTTTCTCAATTAGCATAAGATCAGTATGAGTAACCATTTTTATCAGTCTTAACTGACTTTCTGTCGGTTGATGATGTTCAGGCTATATCAATACATTTTTCGTTGCTTAGTTATTTATTGCAAATTGTTTTTACAGGGTATTTTCTTTTCCGCTTAGGACAGCTATTCATTATATAGCCCAAATATTTTTGTACACGGACTTTGTTTGTCGTTGTCATGGTAGAAAAAAGTACGACTTTCTTGGAATTATTTAGTTCAAATATTGAGCAAGTTGGCTTTTTGGGTACCGTACACTTTTTAAATTCTAACACAAAAATTAAGATTAAATTGATTTTTTATGTCTTAATATAATTTAATTATTAAATAAATTAAAATTAAACATTAAATTAAATAAAAACCCAATAAATAGCCAAATTTTTAAGTATTTTTGGAGCTTCATAAATTCTGATGGGAAGCCTGGAGCGCAAAATCACACGTATTGCTTAGCCAGGCAATACTTTTTACCAAACTTGGTAAATTCTTGAAAAACTCTGCATCCTACCTGAAAACCAAGCTCGGAATCCTAAAAAGTAAGGTTATCTATGTACTAAAATAGGGATGCTCTGTATAGGCACTTACAAAACAGCTTGAGAAACGAATACCAGCGCTTTGCAAATAACTGCATACAGTGTGTTCTGGAAATACACTGGTCTCACAGAATTGCGGACATCTTCGCACGACTAAAAACAAAGCAACAATTGATTGTTCAGAAAATACTGAGTAGTGGATGGCAGTATTGAGGCCACTTACCCCGTGTGGGTGATGGCAGGCTCCCCCATAATTGCTATTGGCCCCCCTGGTATTAGAAGACGGGGATGACAGAGAATGACGCTTAGCCGATACCCTGAGAAGGAAGCTACACTTTCGAGAACATATTTGGGAGACCTGTTGCCGCAAGCTCTTCAGAGGACGTTGTGGAGAAGAACTGTTATCACCTTATGCGTCAGCCGGTGAGCGTAGGAGGAACTAAGTAAGTAAGTCCAGGAAAGTTTGTCCGTGAAGTGATTTTCAACCATACCCTAAACATCTCATGTTCATTATCACTATTGAATACGTCCGTCTGAAACGGGGAAACAATGGCGCTACTTGTGGGGGGGGGGGGCATTTGGTTTGGGTTCCCATTAATTTATGTTTCTCACTATCTAGGTAAGAAAAAAGTCCTCATTTCTTGAAACTATTTTTTCAACTAACTCATTTCTCAGAATCATTCTTGGAATTAATGAGTTCAGTTATACTTTAAATGTTTCATATTCATCATTACTATTGAATAGGTCCACCTGGAAGTAGTCAAGTGGTTTCTCAATTAGCACGAGATAACCGAAGTCCGACCGCTGCAAAGTTAGATGTTTTCAAGTCATGGAGTATTTCCACATATAAATGCACGAAACAAATGATTGCGGAAAAATTGGGAAAGTCTTCTCGGACTATTGATACTGGTAATAATTTTATTTGATATCCATCTTTTCTTCCAAAAAGGAATTATTAGATTTGACGCAGTAATAAACATAATTAAAACAAAGTAATAATAATTGTTCAAGACAAAAAAAGTAATAATATATATATATATATATATATATATATATATATATATATATATACATATATATATATATATATATATATATATATATATATATATATATATATATATATAATGATATAATGATAATAATAATACAGGACAGACGGTATGAGTTTAAGCCACCTTACGTTAACCATTGTGGGTCCAACTTACGCTAACGAATGTGGCTCCTGTAATGGACCAGCAAATTTACCTTTGACTGGATATACGTTGCCCAAGGTTCAGTCCTGGCCAACACAAGGACCTTAGTGGTCGGAAAGTTCCGTCGATCAAACAGTTTGTGGTAACGAACTGTAAGTAAGGAGCGATGCGGTTCAATAGTAACCGAAAATCTAAAAAAGTTAATTTTGATACAAATAGATATATCAAAAGAATCGGCTTATTATGCTCATTCCACACATACAAGTTTCATTAAGTTTAGTGTTACCCATCAGAGGTTACGATCCTGGGAAAATGTGCCTTATTTTCGAAAAAGGGGGAAACACCCTTTAAAAGTCAAAGAATCTTTATGAAAATCACTCTATCAGATTCAGCGTATCAGTGAAGCTTATTTTAGTGGTTTCAACCTCATATCTGCAAAAACGTGAAATTTTCTAGTTTTTGCCAGAAAAAAGATCATGGATGTGTGTTAATTTGTTTGTTTGTTTTTTTTCCCATTGGTTATCGTATGAACCCAGTGCTTCTAGAATATTAGGAGAGGGCACATTCAAACAGAAATTAAAAGTTCTAGCGCCCTTTTTAGTAACCAAAAAGAATCTAGGGCAACTAGTCCCCCTCCCTACCTATTCTCCTTAATCGTCCGAGATCAAAATTTTGAGATAGCCATTTTGGTCATCATAGTTGAAAGGCCCAATAACTATGTCTTTGGACATAACATATCCTCCCCCCCCACACACACAGCCCAAGGGGAAAGGTCTTTAAGTTGTAAAATTCCCCCATTGTTTGCGCATAGTATTTGTTATTGGGAAGTATGCATAAATTTTTGGATGGTGGGCGAATTTTTTGCTGGAGAGTTTTTCCATAGGGAGGGAAGTTTCCAGGAGGTAAACTTTTCAAGGGAAATTTTGCACCTAGAGAATCTGCCATAATTCCTATACAAAATTGTTTTATGTCTTGCTTTCTTCTTTCCGTCTCAATTATACGCATGGAGATATTAAGAACAATTGTCCAGGGTAAATTTTCACCAGGATTGAATTGTCTAGAGGATAATTCTGTGGGGAGGGGTATTTCTCCGTAGAGGCGCCGCCGGATTTTCCGGTATCAAACAGTTTGTGGTAACGAACGGTAGTAAGGAGCGACCCGGCTCAATAGTAACCGAAACTCTAAAAAACAAAATTTTGATACGAATAGTTACATCAAAAGAATCGCATTTAAATGCTGATTTTAAATATAAAATTACATCAAGTTTAATCTTACCAATCAAAAGTTACGAGCCTGAGAATATTTGCCTTATTTTAGAAAATAGGGAGAAACACCCCCTAGAAGTCACCAAATCTTAACGAAAAATCACACCATCAAATTCAGCGTGTCAGAAAACCCTTTTGTAGAAGTTTCAAGCTCCTTTCTACAAAAATGTGGAACTTCGTGTATTTTGCCAGTAGATCGGTCACGGGAGCTTGTTTATTTGTTTGTTTGTTTTTTCCCCAGGGGTGATCATATCGACCCAGTGGTCCTAGAACATCGCGAAAGGGCTCATCCTAACGGAAAATAAAAGTTCTAGTGCCCTTTTTAAGTGACCAAAAAATTGGAGGACTCCTAGGCCCCCTCCCACGCTAATTTTTTCCAAAGTCACCGGATCAAAATTCTGAGATAGCCATTTTATTCAGCACCGTCAAAAAACCTAATAACTAAGTCTTTGGGGACGACTTACTCCCCTTACAGTCCCCGTAGGAGGGGCTACAAGTTACAAACTTTGATCAGTGTTTACATATAGTAATAGTTATTGGGAAGTGTACATACGTTTTCAGGTTGATTTTTTTGGTTGGGGCGAGGGTTTGAGGGGAAGGGGTTACGTAAGGGGATCTTTCCATGGAGGAATTAGTTATATGTGAAGAGAATTTCCATGAAGGGGGTGCAAGATTTTATAGCATTGTTTAAAAAACAATGAAAAAATAAATATGAAAAAGATTTTTCAACTGAAGGTAAGAAGCAGCATTAAAACTTAAAACAAACAGAAATTATTACGCATATGAGGGGTCCATGTCCTCCTATTACCTCGCTCTTTACGCTAAAGTAATTTAATTAATTTCAACTATTTATTCTACGGCCTTTGTGATTCAGGGGTCATTCTTAAGAAATTGGGACAAAATTTAAGCTTTAGTGTAAAGAGCGAGGTATTGACGAGGGGGTGAACCCTTCATTTACGTATTAAAAACATACGAATATAGAAGTTCGTTACGTAAGTTAATTCGTAATTTATGTATATTTTTACTAATAAAAACGTTCGTAAAAAATTAAAAGTTCTAGTTGCCTTTTTAAATAACGAAAAAATTAGAGGGTAACTAGGCCTACTCCCGCCCTCCTTTTTTCTCAAAATCGTCCGATCATAACTATGAGAAAGCCATTTAGCCAAAAAAATAAATTGAAATGCAAATTTTGTTTTATTTATTCATGTGCGGAGAGCCAAAATCACAACATGCATTAATTCAAAAACGCTCAGAAATTAAATAAAAAAACAAGTTTTTATACCTGAAAGTAAGGAGCGACATTAAAACTTAAAACGAATAGTAATTACTTCGTATATGAAAAGGGCTGTTCCCTCCTCAACGTTCCGCTCTTTACGCAAAAGTTTTTTACTGTTTTGAAAAGTAGAGCTGAGAGAAAGAGTCAAACTTTAGCGTAAAGAGCGGGGTGTTGAGGAGGGGACAGCCCCTTTCATATACGAAGTAATTTCTGTTCGTTTTAAGTTTTAATGTCGTTCCTTACTTTCAGGTATAAAAACATGTTTTTTTATTTAATTATATAAAAAACTGATCAGAAATCAAATAAAAAACAAGTTTTTTTGAACTGAAAGTAAGGAGTAACACTAAAACTTAAAACGAACAAAAATTATAATGTATATGAAAGGGATTGCCTCCTCTTCAACATCTCGCTCTTTACGCTAATGTTTGAATTTTGTCCCATTTCTGTAAGAACGACTCCTGAAGCACAAGGGTAGTTTAATTAGAACAATAAGAGTCTCTTGTAAAAGTAATAAAATAACTTTTGCGTAAAGAGCGAGGTGTTGAGGAGTGGGCAACTCCCTTCATATACGTAATAATTTATGTTCGTTTTAAGTTTTAATGTTGCTCTTTACTTTCAGTTGAAAAAACTTGTTTTTGTTTTGTTTAATCATTAAAGGGGTGAAATGGAGAAAAAAGTCTAAATCGGCTGGTAAGTATGGAATAACCTCTGGACTTATGTCCCACCAATAGTAGATTTTATGTAGCAAATTTCTTATAGAAAATTTCATAATTTAATAAAAATGCCACCTTGCCAATAAATATAAAAAAGTCATCTTTTCAATTTATAATTTTTAAGTGAGTAGAGAGTCTTCAATTGTCCATTAATTTAATAAATGTCACAACAAATTTAATAGAATTCCCATTAATAAAAGTGTCACCTTTTCAAAAAAAAAAAAAAAAAAAATGTCACCATTTTTTAATCGAGTAGAGAGTCTTCAATTGTCTTCATACACAGGGATGTTGGACTAGAGATAAGGACTAGAGTAAGACGAGAGTAAGACGAGACTAAGACTAGAGTAACACGAGAGATAAACTCGTCTTAAAGCTTGGCGGATGCTATTTCACTAAAAGTTTTGTCCAAAGAGGCCTGCAAAAAAGTATATAAATAAGTATGGGTGCCCATAAGTCAAATTTCAGTGGGGGGGGGGGCTTATCTGATCTAATCGACACTTACAATGTTGTATAATAGAAATCTCAAAAGCAAAATGTAACAATATAAGGTAGAGTCATTCAGCCAGGAGGGGGGTTGTCCCCCTCCCCCCTTATGGGTGCCCATGCAAATAAGTTTACGAAAATTACTTGAATTTTCATAAGGAAATTTCATAAACTTGAAGTGATACCGAGTATTGTCACTATTGGTGTTTCATCACGGAATTTATTGGTTTTTACCAGGAGTGTGATTTGCTATGGGGTGGGGGGGGGGCAACTGCTCCTCCCAGACCTCGGTTTGTACCGAGTACTTTTATAGCACAATATAGTACCTGTATGGCACTAAATGGCTCATTTTCAGTTTGTACAGTCATCTTCACTTGATTTGGGAAAATTTGTTCCAACTTTGCCCCCCCCCAAGGATTTTGACGAAATTACGCCTCTGGTTTTCGCGCTTTTATGAATATTTAAAACGTTTTGTAAATTTAACTTATTGTTAATTGCACTATCACCTTTCTCTCAGTTTTTGCGTGTCCTCTCTGCTTTTTTCGCTTTTTCTTCGCCTCTATCTTTCCCTTTGTCTGCCTTTCCCTGCAGATTTTATTTCTATTTTATTATGAGCAAAGCTTCTGAGGTGTTAACCCTTTTTGTCTTAACTTTTTTTATTATTATCATTTTTATTATTATTATATATTATTTATTATTATTATTATTATTTTATTATAACATTCTTATTATTATTTTAATATAATAAATTGATCTTATTGACAAAAAGTTCATTTCATTTAGATCTGGAGAATCACATCGAGCGGATCCGAGATACGCAGAAGAAGTACATGAATATTCTCCGTTTGGCCAAAAATTTAGTTACTCATTTTCAAGCTGTGGTTGATACACAGGTATGTCTAGTAATTCCAGAACTTGTGATCTATCACAAAATTTGGCAATTTTTATTTCGTGCGAAAATTTAGCCTTTTTAAGCCGTGTCAGCTATACAAGCATTCTAGCTTTCATATCTTATTCACACATGAATTAACCATAGCTGCGCCATCTTAAAAGACAATGAGTTATAAAATGAATTTTACGGAAGGTCGAAAAAATTAAAATGGTCTCTGATTCTTTCCGTTTTGATGACCCGTTATTTAGAAAAGAAGGATTCCTTCTAGGCGTCTCTGACTCCTTTTGAAAAAAAGAAAAAAAGAAAAATTTGAAAAAAAGAAAGCTTTGTCAGGTCGAAAAAAACCAGCAACACTGCTTCTAGAGCCAGGAAAATAATTCTTCTGAATATTTAATTTCTGAATTTTCTTTACTATATGAAAACTATAAGAAGACAGTGTTTATATACGATCCACCAATTCCTGCGAAATTCTAAATTTCATGCGAAAATTTAGCATTTTCAAGCCGTGGCTGATATACAAGCAGTCTATCTCATATCTTATTTATGCAGGAATTCACCATAGCTACGCCATCTTACAAGACAAAGTTACAAACGAATTTGAGAGGAGTTCGAAAAAATTAAAAATTGTCTCTGATTCTTTCCCTTTTAATGACACGTTATTTGGAATATCTGAATCGTATTTTAATGACAACTTTTTTGAAAAAGAATGGCTTTGTTAGGCCAGTAAAAAAGAATCGGTAACATTGCTTCAAGAGCCAGCGTAATCATGCTTCTAAATATCTAATTTCCGATTTTTTTTTTTTACTATAAGAGAAGTTGAAGAATTACCACCGCACTATTAAGAAAGGAATAGGTTCTAATATTAAGATATGATGCAACCACAGGCGTACGTAGCTTCTTCTCTAGAGGGGCAGCCAATTCCGTGATGAAGAGCGGGGGGAGGGAGGAGCTGAAGTTGTATTGGCAGTTCACAAAACCTTGCATTGTCAGCAAGTTATCACACCTAGGAAATCTTTATTAATAAGTAATCACCAAAAATCATAAGTCATCAATAAGCTTCAGCATTAGTCTTCTTGGATGAGAAATAAATCTTTCTAAGACATTATATGGATAATTGCTTCTTGTTTAACTTTTATTCTGTCATTCCAGCTGTTTATTTCCAGCTTTTTCAACCATCTACCTTTTATCAGCTGCTTTTTTAGCCATCTGCCTTTTTTCAACTGCTTTTTCAACCGTCTGATTTTTCTGCCATATCTAGTGTAAATTTGAAGTTCTAAGGGGGGGGGGCAGCTGCCCCTCTCTGTATGCCCATGGTAGCATCCACTTTGGACTAAATCATCGTAAATCACACCAGTTTCTGAAATCCATCCGTGGAGTTCTTACCGACGCTAGTGTTAGAATGCAATACTTTAATTGCGAATTTTTGCCTAGGCTTACAGTCACGCCACTGACTCCAGTCCCAAACTAAATAATTGGGTACACCAGGATGCGAACACCGTCCTCTCAGACAAAGGTTCCAGAAAGCAGTGCACCAACCCACTCAGCTAGGACGCCTTACCAAAGCTAGTGTTAAACTAGTTTTAGATGAAGTTCGAAATGGTTGCATTTGTCCCCGGAATATGATCGTGTCTGAGATGCGATTAATTTTCCTACGCTTTTACAGTTGGTTATCACAGAAAAAATTCCTACGGTAGATAATTTTTGTCAATCGTATCAGGAGGTAATTTTGATTTTGTTTACACAGGATTTTCAAGACACCCAGCATTTATTGCCAAAATATTCAAATTTGAGAGAGCGTAGTTGAAATGGATCAGGGTGTTGCTCTACTTCCATGCTTTCAGGACCATAATTGCACTTTTGTGTCCATTTTCCCTGTTTTTGTAAATAGTTTTGTGAACTGGACAGCCATTATCCGCTTCTCAGTGAGGTCATTTTCAGTGCTAATTCCATCTTCCATTGCTATTGAGTTAAAAAAAAAAATTGTTGGAAAAATCACTCATTTGCCCGATATAATTTGAATTTTTCTATCTTGTTAAATTGCTAGAAAAAGCTACTAAAATCACCAAAATTGGTGATTAAATTGCAGCAATGAGTGAATTTTCGATTCTGTGTGAACTTCTGTAGTTCGACAGTCTGCTCTATGAAAAATATAGTTCAACTCCGCTTTCTGGTGCTATAATGAGAGAAAGGTTGTTATAATTAGGACACATTCTACGGATGAAGGATGATAAGAGAACCAAATATCGTCCTTGTCGGCCAACTATCTAAGCCAAAATGGAAAGCAGGTTGGCTCCCAAATATGGAGGGGGATGTTGTAAGGAATGATATCGGCTCCTTGGGAGGGTGTAAAGAGGGAGGCTCTGAGTAGATTGGGATAGAGAAGCAGCGTGCGTAGCTGTGTGGCCTCTGGCGGCTTGGTGCTGCTGTGAGTTGTTGGTAGTAGTGAAATATTGTCCGAAACTTGGGCAAATGATGGAAAGAGGTGAATTTTCTGTAATGCAAAATCAGGCATCCAAACCCAACTGTTTTGTCAAATTTGCATAGTTGAAATATAATTGGTTTTGCTGGATTATTCGGCTGAAGGCTGGGTGTTAAGTTTTGTTTCCTTTATGGAATTTGTGGAACCATATACTAGGTCAAGGTCTTTAAAAAGCTCAAAATATCAGGATGAAAGCGAAACGTCTTTTAATGCTGAAAAGAAATTAATTACCAATAGGGTTGTAGCATTGGACAATTTTTTGGATGGTATTCAAAGCAGAAAAAATGTATCGTATTCGCTGAAAAAGGTTCTGCATGCAGAAATTAATTAAAAAAAATGTCATATCATAAAAAAATAACTTTCCAACTAGAATTTCAAAGTTTACAATGGTTATACCCTGATTTCCGAATGATTGCTCCATAGAATTGACCCGTTTTTGGCAAAATGTTTCCCATTCGCCCCTTTCCTTTCGAAAACAAATTTCTGCGCAAATGTGTAAGGTGAAAAGGCCATATGTTTAATAATAGGTAAAGAATCAAACATACTCGTTGTCAACAGCGGGACTGATGGCGCATAAAAAGAATAATTCTAATTTTTGTGTATTTTATTGCATTGAACATATCTGTCTTGTTTAATGGTGGGGCCAAGTCAGACCTCAGCATACAAAATTAGCTATTTATAATTTTAATGATGTCTCTCAAACTTTTTGTTGGGCGTTAGTATTTCTTGCATTGTACACTTTTACTACTACTACTGCTAACAACTCACTGCACACAGTTGCCTATGCTTCTCCGTCTAAATATATTTAGAGCATCTTCTTTTTTTACACCATCCCAATAAGTTTCAATTTCCTTAATGCCATTTCTTATGACCTATTTTCACCCTATTCAAGGACGACCTGCTTTTCGTTTGTTTTCTAGATGGATAGCCGAAAAGAACGACCTTTGACAATCTGTCATCCTTCATCCGCAAAACGTGTTCTAGCCATCTCAACCTTTCTCTCATTACAGCCTTAGAAAGTGGGATAGAAAAACGTAAAACAGTTCAAAATAGGGATGAAACCTTTTAATTGACAGTGAACAGATATAAAATCATTTAACTGGATATTTCGAACACATATACAGTGTTCAAAAACTAAAATGTCTTTTAGTTTTACTGCTGATGATGAACACTGTATATGTGTTCGAAATATCCAGTTAAATAATTTTATATCTGTTCACTGTCAATTAAAAGGTTTTATCCCTATTTTGAACTGTTTTACTTTCGTCATGGAAAGGCAGTGGGGTCTTCGAAGTTATCTACGGGATAGAAAAACCTTTGTCAAACAGCTTACAAAATTTAGGAATTAACTTTCTACTATCTGGGAATGCAAGCATCGAAAACCTTTATGCCTCTGCTCCTCTTTCCTAGAAGTTTCAAGGTTTTTGCGATTTATCAAAGTCCGCACATCTTAAGTATAAGTATCCTAACCGCTGTTTCCCCGTTTACGTACGTGAAAAATAACAAACAAAACACAAAGTAGAAACAAAAGGGAAATTCCCTAAAAAGTGTTTCCTAAGCCATTTCCCTAAGAAATAAAAGTTCCCTAGGAAATTACTGCCCTAGAAAGTGGGATAGAATGTATTGACTTTTATATTCATTGCATTAACGTTTTTATTTCGTCTTTACGTTTCCTTTTATAGATGCTTTAATTGTAGTAACTGTATTAACTTCTATTTTTACTGTATTAACCTTTTTATTTTTTATTTTTTTATTTAAATCTTTTTTAAATCTGAGTATGTTTCTTTTCTCAGATATTTTAAGCAATAGTAGCAGAATAGAGATATGATACACATTACTAGTGCCAGTGATTTAAGCAAGAACCCTCTGTACAACGTCCTAGTACTCTTCCAAGATATCTTAAGGGTTGACGCGGCCTGTGCCAAAATTTTATTTGTGTGTTTCTCAAAGTGACATGGCTTCACAAGTCTAAGTTTTAAAAGAGGATCGCACGTATACGAGCGGTTGATTCGCTCAAACGTCAATTAAACAACAACAACAAGTGGGATAGAAAAACCTTTATCATACAGCTTGAAAAATCTAGGAATTAACTTTCTACTATCTGGGAATGCACGCATCAGAAGCCTTTATGTCTCTACTCTCCTCTCCTAGAAATTTCCAGGTTCTGGCGATTTATCAGTTTCCATAAATTTCCTATCCGTTGTTTCCCCGTTTACGTACGTGAAAAATAAAGGCATTTCCCTTATACAATTATATTTCTTACAGATTTGATTTGATTCTCAATCTTTTAATATAAATCTTATTTAGTTTACGGTTTCTCTCCTTAATCGAAAATTGCTATTGAATGACCCAACTGAAGAATTGTCCTACTTGCGTAATAATTACTAACTTTACTAACTTAATTACTAACTTAACTGCTAACTTAACTAACTTAACTAAGTTACTATATTAAGTTAATTAAGTAACTTAACTAAGATAGTTACTAATTTAACTGCAGAGGTGAGAAAAACAAGATATTATATACCGACACCTGACACTACTGTTGATCAGGTTTTGGTGAATTCCGCTAGCCCCCCTAGTAATTAAATTGATTGTCATTGAAAGGTTCCAATGTCAGCCTAGCTGTCAATTGTCCTTAAGCTTGATTTAAATTCGAAGTCCTCTCTTAGTGTATGCACCCATGATAGCAGCTTAGGAACTCACTTCCTGCTCCCTCACAGAAGTCAAATCAGTTCCAACTCCGAAATGGTACAGCTTATCCGTCTCACGAGATTCGTAAAAATGGGTATATTTCACAAATGAATCTTTTCGACCTCTTCTTAAAAGAATAAGAAGGATAAAGAGGGAGATTTCGTGAGCGTGCGAGAGACAAGGAAAGAAACAAGAATAGAAAGACTTGGAGATATAGAGTGTGAGAAAAAAAAATTACAAGAGAGGGAGAGTAACCTTTACTTTTACTTCTGGCTGATTCTGGTTGTGATATAACAACACCTTTGTTAGATATCCAGATAATTTATTACGGACTAGAATTGTAATTGCAAATGACTTTTAAAATCTTTGTTTGAAAATAAAAATCATTTTATTCAGTTTGGCTTTTCACGTGGTTGTTATAGCTGGTTAATATAATATCTGTCATTTTTCATTTTTTATAGTTTTGTATTATTTTAGGTGTATTGAGTTTCTTCTTGAAACTTGATCTAACTTGTGTAATCGTGTGTATTTTTCCAGTCCTCGTTGGGTGAAGCTTTTACAGAGCTGGCACAAAAATCTCCCGAGCTTCAAGACGAGTTTAATTACAATGCAATTACTCAGCGAAATTTGAGCAAGCACGGAGAAATTCTTCTCAGTGCCTTGAACTTTTTCATTTCTAGTCTGACAACCCTGTGTACCAAGACGATTGAAGATTCTCTACTCACTATTAAAAATTATGAACTGGCGAGGTAAGATTTTCGTGAGTTTTATTACATCAACTAGTAGCTAAGAATGTGGAAAAACAGATGTAAGACTAAAGAAATAAAAAACGTTCAAACGAACTCCTTATCCATCTGGGCGTGCAAAATATTCTAATCTCCATCTCCTTGTCGTTATTTTTACTCTTAATTGTAATTTTTACTCAGAAAAGAATATTTACTATCTTTTAAATTCTCGCATTAGGGCGACTTAATTAAATTTTCTTACAATTTAAAATGTATAACCAAATCAATCCTTCCTGTTGGATTTAAAGATTAATATGTTATTACTTTGTTTTGTAACAGACAAACAAAACGTTTGTCTTGTATTTTTTAAGGTTTTTCTGGTACTTAAGACTACACAGGGGCTGAAAATGGCTGACTCCCTTGGCTGAAAATCTTTTGTTGTTTTTCGTTATTAAAGTTTCTTCAGGGAAAGGCAAATGGGCCGATGAACGAGTTAATTTAAATTAAATAAAAGTCCAAGATAATTTGAATTATGACCATTCATAATGAGATCTTTGCTAATTACGGGATTTAGCTTGTGCTAATTTAGGCCAATCCCAATTTCCATAGAATTTTTGATTTACTGAAAATTTTAGGAAGAATTCTGATTGGGTGAGATTGCTGCTTATTGAATTTCGATATTACAAAAATCTCATTGCGGAGCATTTCCTAAGGAAATAAATGCTCAAAAGGCAAACAATCCTTGAAGAATTTTTCTTTCAAATTGGTGCAATATGCATTTATTTCAATTATTCAGTTACCATTGTTCATTTACATTATTTGTTCATCATCTTATCATTTTATATAATATGAAAATTGGATGCAAATAATATGTGGGTAAATGGGAAATATTGGAAACACCAAAAACAAGAAGAACAATAGAGAATTTCTCAAGACAGTGGGAAACAAATTAGAATGAATATTTCGGCCCTATGTTCAAGGACCGTCCTCAGCAATACAAAAATATATAAGAAAAAACAACTTACAACAGGATAAAATCAATAAAACTAAAATGAAAAATTTTTCATTTTAGTTTTATTGATTTTATCCTGTTGTAAGTTGTTTTTTCTTATATATTTTTGTATTGCTGAGGACGGCCCTCGAACATAGGGCTGAAATATTCATTCTAATATGTTTTCCACTGTCTTGAGAAATTCCCTATTGTTCTACTTGTTTTGATGTTTGTGATAGTTGGATGGTTGGAATTTTAAAAAGCAAGTGTAAAGTGGATATTAAAAATGTGGGGAGGTACGTGTGTGTAGCCATGTAGCACAGAGAGAGATTTTTGGAGGGTGGACGATAGGCAGGACAAGAAAAGATTGTTGAAGGTTATTTTATATGGGGTGCTTGAAGCTTTTCTTTTTCTTTTTTGTAACCATGATCCATGTAGATTTAAAACATTTAAGATATATTGAACATGTCCGTGACATTTAGTGTAATTATGTGAGTTTTATGGTATTATGTGCCTTTTTTTTCTTTTTGCAATTGGCCTTAGACCGGTTCAGTGCTCCTCGCGGAGCTTTTTGTCGTTAGTCCCCCCCCCCCCAACTTCACCATCATCATTTTTGTTGACAAATAATTGGACTATATTTGTCAATATACACTGTGACCAAGTACCCAGTCTATTTCTTGTCAATAAACTTGCTAGAGAAAGACTATTACAATTTCATTTGAAGACTATACAATACTTTGGTCTGGTCTGATGGAAATTTTCAGTGATAAAATATTGATGATGCTGAGGGACGAGGGGACTTTCGGGAACTAATCCGCTTGACATCTCTGAACCTGAATAACGAGAATTGTTATGCTTTTTCATAGTTATTATTATATATCCTGTTATGTGAGTGGTATTTTTTTTTTCGTTATTTTTTGCCGTGACCCCTAAGTGGCTTTTGTTGAAATAAATATCTATCTATATTATTATATGTTCTGAAACAAGCGATTTTACGACGTTCTTGCAGCTCAACCTACAAAAAAAGAACACAATGCTTATATCATTGGATTCATTAGTTACAGATCTATTCATTCACCGAACCAGAATTATGATATTACTTGGAAATTTTCTTTGGGAATATTCTAAACTTACTTAAAAAATAGGGAAACGGTCCTTTTTCCAACGATTTTTCATTCATTTTCAACGCATTTTTAATCTTAAAACAATCTACGCCAGATTTCAACAACAGAATTCGGTAGATGGATAGATTCGAAAGTCATTTATGGAATGATATCAAAATTGTCTTTTTTCTTCGTTATGCAAATCACAGGAAAACATGGGAAGTCATAGGAAAGCGGAAAAATAATATCCTAAAAATTACACAGTTGACATATCATTATTTATTTCTAAATTATTTTTAGTATTATTTACAATATATATTGATATTGTTTACTATTATTTTAATTATTTGTTGATAATAATTTTACTTATTTATTTAAATATTGATCGTAAAGCAGACTGCCCATTGCTGCATTAGGGAAAAATTAAATCCAAGAAAAATATCCTCACCGTCCGTCAAGGCACTTTCAAAGGAAAGAAATTTCAAAGGATTATCAGCTTTTGCTAATATGCAGCCCTGGCTTTACGCTTAAGTCGTTTTCCTTGTTCGAAGAAATTTGTTCAGTAATCTTTTATCAAATGCCTTGTTTTGAGACTTGTTTCGAGACTCAATTATATTATGGATGATTTGCCCCCAGTCACGCGTTGTACTCCCTACTGAAGGCAGAGAATCATGAGATCGGTACCTGCACTATGTGGACCATTGGTCAGCGTGCGAAAATGATTTATAAATTAAATTCTATTTTTTTTTTGACCATCTCAATCAATTTAGCTATTATATTTTTTACTATAATTGCTATTCAATTTTTAGCTAATATATTCTCTATTTCCTCTAACACTAAAGAATAAAATTTGTTTCATAAAAATCATTCATTTATGCTGCCATTTCGTCCACTTTAAAATCAACTGCTTTCTTCGTCTTCTTTTTCTTCATTTTCTTCTTTGGCAGCTTTTTATTGTAGCAAAGAAAGGAATCGATTAAACTCCTTTTTTTTCGGCCATCTCATTCAATTTATCTATTATATTTGTACTATAATTACTGTTCAATTTTTAGCTATTTTGTTCTCTATTTTCTCAAACACTAAAGAATAAAATTTGTTTCATAAAAATTATTTATTTATGCTGCTATTTGGTCCACTTTAAAATCAACCACTTTCTTTGTCTTCTTTTTCTTCATTTTCTTCTTTGGTTACTTTTTATTGTAGCAAAGAAAGGAATCAATTAAATTCCATTTTTTTCGGCCATCCCGTTCAATTTATCTAATATATTTTTTTTTTACCATAATTGCTATTCAGTTTTTAGCTATTATATTCTCTATTTTCTAAAACACTAAAGAATAAAACTTGTTTCATAAAAAGCGTTTATTTATGCTGCCATTTCGTCCACTGTAAAATCAACCAATTTCTTCGTCTTCTTTTTCTTCATCTTCTTCTTTGGCTGCTTCTTATTGGAGCAAAGAAAGGAATCAATCAAATTCCATTTTTTCGGCCACCTCGTTCAATTTATTTACTGTATTTTTTACTGTATTTGTGTTGCGAGAGCAACACTTTGGTTTTGTCGTGTGTTTTCTTTTGTTCCCAGCACCCGATTTCAGCTTATTCCTAGAAAGTGGTACGGGTCTAACCTCTGTGGTTTTTATGCAAAGTGTGGACCTCGGATTCATGAATATGACTTTGCATTTTGGAAAGGTTCGTAGAACTCTTGCCTGGGGCCAAAAAAATGGTTTTGCTTGACCTTGAGCCAGAGCCTATAGTGGGTGAAGTGATGTGGAATTTTATAGCCTATGTCAGAGAGAACTATCTGAAGTTATGTAGTCAAGCTTTCGTTTCATCAAACCATGTTTCTGCTTCCGAGTGGAAAGATCCGTTCTAGCATGCAAGCAGGCAGGCACCAGTTTCAAATTGAAGATGGACTAAAATCTATAAGTGTTAAATATATGCGGCAGCTACCCAGTCGCACAGCCAATATATCTTTTTTGGGTGATAAATAAAAAAAAAAAAAAATATAGAAAAAAAGTGGCATTTTCCCACGGTCCAAAAGTGCTGCCATCTATTGTTTCTACTCATTTCTGTTCGTGATTTCAGATGAGTTTATCGCTCGGTTTTTCGCACTTGGGGTTGCAGTAGAGAAATGGTATCAGATGTGCCTCTTAAACTTTAACAGTTCTCTCATTGCTAAAGAGATTAGAGTTTATCCTTTGCTCCTTTCTAAGTGATGACGTTAGAAACTAGGCCTACGGCCAAAAAGTCAACTTTCGAACTAAGACAGATAGTTTTTTTGTTGACGGCAGTCGATAGTTCTTGATGAGTTGATCAAAGTACATGCCATCCGTTTTTTGGTAGAAAAATTTCTTCATGAGATGTACCAGTTTAAGAGTTTAAGGGGGTTGACAACGTCAGTAGTCAGGTACACACTGAAATCAAAAATTGGGCGATACCAATTGTGAGACATATAGGGGATTTTTAAGCAACAGCCGGCTGTTAGCTCATAATCATCTTTGGCAATGAGGGGTCCGCAGTTTTTGCTAGTTGGTGTACCTATTATTTGTTTCCGGTGTATTTAATGGTAAGACCAATTTGGTTCCAGTGGTAAGACATGTAGGGGATCTGTAAGATCCTTACAAATTAACAACTTCAGCGTATAAAAGAGGAAACAAAACCAAAGGGTTGCTCTCGCAGCATTTTGCTCGGTAAAGCCGAACAAACGTTGCCGCAACACCTCACGTTGCCCATGCAACGTAGATCTAGTGGCTATTCAATATATTATATTGAAATATATTCTCTATTTTCTCAAACACTAAAGAATAAAATTTGTTTCATAAAATCATTTATTAATGCTGCCATTTCGTCCGCTTTAAAATCAACCACTTTCTTTGTCTTCTTTTTCTTCATCTTCTTCTTTGGCTACTTTTTATTGTAGCAAAGAAAGGAATCAATTAAATTCAAATTTTTTTCGGCCATCTCATTCAATTTATCTATTATATTTTTTACTATAATTGCTATTCAATTTTTAGCTAATGCATTTTCCATTTTCTGAAACACTAAAAAATAAAACTTGTTTCTTAAAAATCATTTATTTATGCTGGCATTTCGTCCACTTTAAAATCAGCCACTTTATTTGTCTTCTTTTTCTTCGTCTTCTTCTTTGGCTCGTTTTTATTTGAACAACGAAAGGAATAAATTAAATTCCATTTTTTCTTTCAAATAAAATAACTCTTTTTCTTCCTGTTATAACGACATTGCCACTTTTCAGAGTTACTGAAAAAAGTCCGGGAACAAGGCACTTTCGCCCATTACTGTTTGGTATATGTCAGCTAGCGGTGTTAAGTAGGTTTTTTCGAATTACAGTATTGACTTCATTCTTAATCGCTGCTAGATTAGTTGGTAATAAAATTTAGACCGTGAAAAAACGAAAGAGTTGCCTAACATTCTAAGCATTATAGGTCTGTTTCCAAAACTAGTCTATTATTCTGTTAAATGATAATAAAAAAATAAGAGTAAAGAGTGTTGCCAATGAAACAGACTAAAAGAAAACAAACAAGAATGATCCAATGTATGATAGGGAAGGGGACTACCGGTTTCCTCCCTATTTGTGCTAAAGTTTAACATATTATATATACTGATAATATTTTCAATTAGGCATAAACTAAACCTATTTAGTCTGCAGACTAAATGTATTGACGAGGGTATGGCACTCTGTTTTCTATGCCATATGTTCGTTTAAAGTTATAGTATTACTATTTAGTTTCATTGGAAAAATATTTTTATTTTATTTATGTTTGTTTTTAATTCCACATTCCTATTTGAAATGTTAGTGAAGGGCTTCTCCCCACTCCCCTCCCCCCAAAAAAGAAATCCACTATTTGCGGGCGTTTAATATTTAAGTAGATGATTTGCAAATGATAATCATCCCTGAATTATGGCAACCCTTAATGTATTCGGGAGGGGGGTCAATTATTAAAAATAGATTTCAGTGTGACAATTTTGGAGTTTTGAAGTTAGATATAATAGGAAAGAACCATGTTTTAGGAAATGCTTCTTCAATCGTCCCCCCTTCTGTGCAGAGAAGCTTATGAATGTAATCTTTTATGTTATACTAAAAAAATTCCACAGTTAAAGAGGAGTTGTTAACCTGCAGCAACCATATTGCGGGCTTAGTCCAAATATATTCCTTGGAATGAAATAAGGTTTTCGCGCGAGTTATTCCTTCTACCACCTCCATATTTATCCGACTGACCTCACGCCGTCAATTTTAAAAATGGGCCTAAAAATGTCATTTTTAAGGCATTAGGCCCCCCATCCCCGAAAAGATTCACTGACCTCCCTCGTAATAGCTGGTGAACAACTTACGTATACCCTATTTTGCATAAATCAACGATACCTCAAATGAATCAAGTCGGTCAAATGATGCTTAAAAATAATTGTCTATAATATTCTGGTCCTCTTCGAACGAAAATTATTTTTTCTGGTGTAACATGGTGGAAATTGCCGTTTTTCTGTGGAAAATCTGTTTCGTTGCTGTAAAGGATGCTAGAATGGATTTCATTTTGAAAAAGTTCTCTTCGAACATTCTACGACTTCTGGAAAAAACGGAAAAAAACAAAATTCCATATTTTGGTCGGTTTAGGTTTTGAATCCCGTTCTTGAGTTCTCTAGTATTCTAAGTTTGATGCCGTAAAATTTTTTCAAGGCTCCATTGTTTTCTTCGCCTGTTTTGCAAAATTAGGAAAATTGTCTAAGCGATCTTCTTTTTTTTGTATTTTTTTTTAGTAAGCTTGGTTTAAAGATTAGTTCAGGGACTACTTTGGATTCACTTGCCAGGATTGGAGAACGAATCCTTACAGCCCTGGGGATCGCCATGATCCTGTGGTTTTCCCTCCAATTTGTTTTTGAATTTTGTAAGTTGGGTAAGCGAATGTGCTTTCACTTATTAGTTGGACATTGCCCCCAAATTTTGTAAATATTTCGTCTTGTTGAATTTATTTTCTCCGACGGAAAAGAATGTCCTCACAGAGGCGAATATTGTGTTTGAGACTGTTTCGGATCATTGTTGAAAAATTTGTTTCTCAAGCTGCCAAAATTGTTTTCATGGCACATGGTATCTACCAAAATCGGACGGTTAAATCGGAAAAATAAGGTATTTTTAACTTACGAATGGGTGATTGGATCTTAATGAAATTTGATGTTTAGAAGGATATCATGTCTCAGACCGGATCCAGTGACATTGAGGGGAGTTGGGGGGGGGGGGGCTAAAATCTTGGAAAACGCTTAGAGTGGAGGGATCGGGATGAAACTTTGTGGGAAAAATAAGCAGAAGTCCTAGATCCGTGATTGAAATAACCGAACAGATCCACTCTATTTGGGGGAGCTGGAGGGGGGGGGGAGGGCTAATTCTGAAAAATAGAATTAGCCTGAAAAATAGGTGGTTTGGGGGACCGGAAATCTTGGAAAACGCTTAAAGCGGAGAGATGAGGATGAAACTTGGTCCAAGATATGTGACTGACATAACCAGACCTGATCCGCCCTCTTTGGTGGAGTTGGGGGGGAGTAATTCGGAAAAATTTGAGAAAATGAGGTATTTGTAACTTACGAATGGGTGATCAGATCTTAATAAAATTTGATATTTAGAGGGATCTTCTGCTTTAGAGCTCTCATTTTAAATCCCAACCAGATCCGGTGACATAGGGGGGACTTGGTGGGGAAACCAGAATTCTTGGAAAACGTGAAAATTGAGGTCTCTTTATCTTACGAATGGGTTATCGGATCTTAACGAAACTTGATATATAGAAGGATCATATGTCTCAGATGCTCCATTTTCAATTCAAATCGGATCCGGGGACATAGGGGGCTGGAGGGGGAAACAGAAATCTTGGAAAACTCCTAGAGTGGAGAGATCGGGATGAAACTTGATGGGAAGAATAAGCACAAGTTATAGATCCGTGATTGACATAATTGGAACGGATCCGTTCTCTTTGGAGGAGCTGGGGGGTGTTAATTTGGAAAAATTAAAAAAATTGAGGTATTTTGAACTTAAGAACGGGTGACCGGATCTTAATGAAATTTAATGTTTAGAAGGAACTCATGTCTCAGAGCTCGCATTTCAAATCCCGACCAGATCTTTTGACATTGGGGGGAGTTGGAGGGGCAAACCGGAAATCTTGGAAAACGCTTAGAGTGGAGAAACCGGGATGAAACTTGGTGGGTAGAGTAATCAAATGTCGTAGATACGGGATTGACGTAGCCGCACTGGATCCTCTCTCTTTGGGGGGAGTTAGGGGGTGGGGTTCGGTGCTTTGGCGAGTTCGGTGCTTCTGAACGTGCTAGGACGATGAAAAGTGGTTGACGTGTAAGGGAGCCGCACAAATTGACTTGATAAAGTCGTTTTCCCTGATTCGACCATCTGGGGGCTGAAGGGAGAGGAAAAATTAGAAAAAATGAGTATTTATAACTTACGAGTGGTTGATCGGATCTTAATGAATTTTGATATTTACAAGGACCTCGTGACTCAGAGCTCTTATTTTGAATCCTGACCGGTATTAAGCCTGTGATTTTCCTTTTAAATCAATCTATTGATTCTTAGAATTTTGCCAGAGCTCATACCATATGAGCTCTTGGCTCTTCTGGCCTCGTCACAAGTGCCATATGAGCTCTTAGCTCTTGTTTTTTTTCAAGATTTTATAAGACCTTGTTTATTCTATGGCCAAAGTTTACTTATCTATACTCCCGTAGAAAATATTCAAATAAATTTGTTTTTTGATAAATTCTCTCGTAAAACGAGAGAATTTTGTGTGTAGTCGAACGTAACTATGAGAAGTTGTGTGCCGATGTCGTTTGTTTTTGCTTGCTACAGCTAACTATCTTTTGACATAACTTGACTTTAATATCGTACTATAATTTAATATTCTATTATATAGTTTAATATTCGTAATATAATTTATTATATAATTATATATCATATAATATACAACATATTATATTATATTCGTAATATAATTTAATATTCTATTGAACTTGCTAGCTTTAAGCTTTATATTCCCTGTGCAGGTATTTCGATTTGATCATGGTTTCACTGATAGATGCAACTTAGTAAAAAAAAGAAGCGCGACCCATAGTAACTGAAAATCCAAAAACACTTGTAGTAGATTCAGGAATGGTAACTATTATATCGAATAGTCTTAATAGTAAGATGCTATTTCATGAACATTTTATGGGAATTTCAAAAATTATCGGAAATCTCTTGAAAATGACGTCAGACCAATTGCCATTGCCGAAAAACCCATTCAGGAAACTGCAGTCCCTGACCTTGAACAACAAGGAGAATCACGTTTTTGTATTGGTAGCAACGTTTTTGTATTGGTAGCACTAACGTGTCCTTTTTTTCTTCTTTTTTCATCACCACTAGTGGAATACCATGGAGAAACGCTTAAGGGCTCATTTGAAAGGGAATTGCAATATTTACGTTCCTTTTGTAGGTAATTAAACATTATATTTTAAATATAATGTAAATTTTGACAAAAATATCATTCTATAGCTAAGGTTCAGCTTCATTCATCCATTGATTATCTAATTATATTTTTGAAATTTTCTTTGTGTTTTTTCTTTTTTTTTAGATTGAAAGATTGAAAGTTTTCAGAAACACCTGAAAGGAGATTATTTTTCCTAGTCTGTCAGCAAGTTCTAGTTGCACTGAAAGTATGAATATTGTTATTGTTCTTATTCTAGGTGGAGTCGCCAAACTGATCCGTGGATCAATCCACCACCATTGTCTACGTACCCACTAAACAGTGGTTGGGCGGGGGGGGGGTAATAATTGATGCTCTGCTTGGCAATACGGTTCCCCATTATCGATCCCTGCTGCAGTAAAGTTGGGCGATAGGCTTGAAACTTGTCCCTGCACAAAAAAACAACAAAAAAACAGTACGTCGAGTTGAGGCCATATTATCTAAGGAAAAGTAATTGATATCATAATTCCAACTCAGTGAATGGATAGGTCTGAAATCATGAACCCAATGATATAAATAGTCCTATCAGTCCAAGTTAAAGCTGCAGACTTGTCGCAAAATTGGGTTCTTCAAAGGGAACCCTAGTTGCTCAAAATACTGCTAACAAGAATGTCAAAATTATTTGTTTTTCTTAATGTTAGTGCTTTAGATGGCCTTATTTGCGCAAAATGAGTTTGATAGGTTGAAGTATGATATTTATCGCTGTGACTTAGAAGCGTTTAATGAACGACCGACAAACAATCACTGTGTGATGTTTGTATGACGAAGTAGGACGTTTGTCGCTCTGACTTATAAGCGTATACTCAACCGCCGATAAAAATATCACTGACTAGCTTTAACCCCTAATTTCAATGGATATTGAGAAATACTTTTTTTAATTAATAAAAGGCCATTCTCTGTTAGAACTATTTTACAATTAATACAGCTCCTTAAATCGAATAAAGGAATAGTATCCAGCCATTGGAGTTCGGCCTCGAAATCACTGGTAGACGAAATCACGAAAGTCACGAAATCATAGATGTCTCAGACATCTATATTGCCACTTAGGAATTCCCCCTAAAAACAAAAAAATTGATTTTTTAGGCTTTTATTAGGGATTTAGGGATTTCTATTAATTTTTCAATTTCTTTTTTAGTTGCTTTTTACGTTTTTAGGGTTGAGTATGGCGCTTATTATTCTGATTTAGAAATGTGGACTCAACACCCGAGAAATGAAGCATCACCAACTGTTCTTGTAAACTCAAAGGAAGCATGAAGAAAAAAATGGGGATTTTTGAGGTCTTTTATTAGAGATTTGGAGATTTCTAGAAATTTTTCAAGTCTTTTTTTAGTTGCTTTTTACGTTTTTAGGGTTGAGTATGGCACTTATTATTCTGATTTAGAAACGTGGACTCAACACCCGAGAAATGAAGTATCACCAACTGTTCTTGTAAACTCAAAGGAAGCATGAAGAAAAAAATGGGGATTTTTGAGGTCTTTTATTAGAGATTTGGAGATTTCTAGAAATTTTTCAAGTCTTTTTTTAGTTGCTTTTTACGTTTTTAGGGTTGAGTATGGCGCTTATTATGCTGATTTAGAAACGTTGACTCAACACCCGAGAAATGAAGTGTCATCAACTGTTCTTGTATAGACTCAAAGGAAGCTTTTTGCTTTTTACATTATTAGGGTTGAGTATGACGCTAATCGTTCTGACTTAGAAACGTTGACTCAGCATCCGAGAAACGAGGTATCAGCGCAACTATTCTTGTGGAGACTCAAAAGAAGCATGAAAAAAAAATAGGGATTTTTAGGGTGTTTTGTTAGAGATTTGGGGATTTCTAGGAATTTTTCAAGTCTTTTCTTTAGTTGCTTTTTACATTATTAGGGTTGAGTATGACGCTTGTCGTTCTGACTTAGAAACGTTGACTCAGCATCCGAGTAACGAGGTATCAGCGCAACTATTTTTGTGGAGACTCAAAAGAAGCATGAAGAAAAAATAGGGATTTTTAAGATGTTTTATTAGAGATTTGGGGATTTCTAGGAATTATTTAAGTCTTTTTTAGTTGCTTTTTATATTTTTAGGGTTGAGTATGACGCTTATCGTTCTGACTTAGAAACGTTGACTCAACGTCCAAGAAACGAAGTATCGCCAACTATTCTTCAGGAGACTCAAAGAAAGCATGAAGAAAAACTAAGCGAGTATGAAAAGTTTCGAGACGATGTTAACATTAAACTGAAGTTTTTAGATGAAAACAGGGTAATTGTTTAATTTTTCACCAATCAGGGCTGTGGAGTCGGCGTCATGGAGTCGGAGTTTGAGCAAATTTTTTTGAATGGAGTCGGAGTTAGAGTCGGTATATTGAAAATGTCTGAAGTTGGAGTCGGTAATAACCGACTCCACAGCCCTGGAATAAATACTTTAGTTAATGAGTCCCTGAAAAAAACTGAAGATGGCAATGCTGTTTTTTTCTCTTTTACTGTGTATGTGAACTGGGTTTTGCTGAATACACAGATGCAGCAGGTTTTCACCAGCTATATAGATTAATTACTAATTAATTGACTAATCAATCGACTTCCTTGAATAATTTTGTACGTAATATATTGATTAATCTTGTTGTGATTTATTGCTGAAGCAAAAACAGACTGAATTGAAATTTTAGAGGTTTATCTGAATTTTTGCTTTTTAGAATTTTTCGTATACATAACAGCAGAGAATTATAATTTTTGATAAGCATTAAATTTTCTTGAATAATTTATTTTTCGTCATCTTTCCCCATTTTGCATGTCCCCTATGACTTTTTCTAATAATCAGAATATTTTCAATATTTTTTTGCTTATAGCAAATATTTTGATATAAT
Source organism: Artemia franciscana (assembly GCF_032884065.1). Taxonomy (NCBI): domain Eukaryota; kingdom Metazoa; phylum Arthropoda; class Branchiopoda; order Anostraca; family Artemiidae; genus Artemia; species Artemia franciscana. The sequence goes on along the minus strand of NC_088880.1, from coordinate 10,802,314 downwards.
ATTTTGTTTGATGTAATATTTTTTCTAAGGTTTAACATTTTTAGAAAACCAACCAGTTTACTATGTCTACGGGTATACGTTAACTTTATAAATAAAAATAAGAAGTTATTCGAAACTTTTGCACCTTTTATGCAACTTTTTTTTTTTAATCCAGAAAATAATTTGTAGTTATCCAACTTGCCAGATGTTAAAATTTGTTTTTTTAGCCTCCTAATAGAAGAAACCATTTGAAACCTCTGCATCTCTTATGGAGTCTTTTTTTAATCCAGAAAATAATTAGTTTTTATCGAACTTGCCAGATTTTAAAATTCGTTTCTTTTGTTTTTTTTAGCCTTCTACTTCAAATATATATCCCTCCTTTTCTATTCGTTCTTACAGTTTTACTTGACACCACAAACATTTAATCCGCGCAGATGCTTCGCATCCTTCTGGCAGGCTGTTGGCCCTCCCTTTACATTGTTCAAAATATAAGAAGATAATGAGGAATTTTCGGAAGACGGGGAATAAAATATAATAAACCGCCTAAGCGAATAATTCTGCCATGTGACTAATAGCCATTTTCAGTGAAATATTTTGTAAAACTAAGATTTTGTTTATCGATGGTTTGTTTGGTTTTTTTAAGATTGCGTTTTTGAGTGAGTTAGTTTCTTTTATTGGTTTTACATTATTTTTCACTGAAGACGGCTGTTTGAAAAATGAGCTGTTCAGTGGCCAAATCGATTAGGCTCATAAAACAAACGACAAAAACAGATTAAAAAACCCGCTGCATTGCCTGTTTTGATTTTAATCTACAAATTTAAAAGTGAAAATACCTATAGTTTTTTTTTCAGTTACTTCCATGTGTTTGGGTAAATTGTACAGAATTCCGTTACATATTTGGTAATGATTTTGGTCAAATGGCCAATTGGTCAATGTCGGATTCTAATTTAGTCAAATTGGCTTCTAAGAATATTTGGTTTTTGGATTAGTACTTCTTTTTTTTATTTCTACTAGCATTTACTTATTTATTTTTTGTGTTTTCTTTTTGTATTAGTTCTTATTTTTTGGGAATATCAGCCAAAAACTTAGGTTTTAATCGAAAATAGTTTTAAGAGTAGATTTGATGAGCGAAAATATTGATATCTGTAATAATATAAAATTCACCTACAACTTAAAAGAGAAAACATTAAGTTTGCATTCGATCACTGCTATGATAGAAAAGTTTGAATGGAGGACTGAACAACTTTTTATTCTTGAAAATGGCGATTGATTTTGGCCGAAACAAACTAATTTCTGTTTTCTTTCAGGTTAAGGTGATGCACAAGCAACTTTTATTATTTCACAATGCAGTCTCTGCTTATTTCTCAGGGAATCAAGTAGCATTGGAAGCGACATTGAAGCAGTTCAATATCGCCTTAAAGCAGCCAAATTCAGCGCCATCTTCTTGGCTCGAGCAGCGTTAATGCTTTTCATTTTCTTAGATAACACTTTCTGCAATTCCTGTCTCATCATTCCTTTGTGTTCCATACTTTATCAAAAGATCTTGTCGCCCCATCCGTGTTATAAGGGAGTAAAAACAGAATTTAAAAGTTTTGCAAAAGGGGAAAAAATCATTTCGGTATTCTTTTCGAGATCCAAAGGTGAACGGTAAAACACAGACCTCATTGAACTTTTTTTTGAAGAAAATCCAGTGCCATCTAGCATCTCCTTGCGGAGCAAAGTGGTATACTAGGCACAACTAGGCTTATATATTAGAGTTTAAGAAGTTCCAATGCATTAATTGTTCTTTTTATTATTTAATAATAATTTATTTACTATTTAATAGTAATTAATAATTCATTCATTGGTTAATATTCATAATTATTATTGTTTCTCTCCTTGATTTTTTATTTGGAGACGCTAATGCATAATTGTCGTGCAATTCCAGCCTCTGTGACAGCTGGGGTTAAACCAATGACGTATCAAGGATTTTTGTTGGAGGAGGGGGGATTATTGTTATAGTGGTGGGTTTTACACAAAAAAGGAAAAAAAAACGTATCAAAATGCATTTTGTTATGTTTTTATGATTTGGGCAAAAATTTCAGTGACGGTGGAAGGCCAAACCCCGTACCCCTCCCACCCCCTGGATGCGGCATTGGACCCTGAATTACCAAGCAGAGTTTAATCCACCGCACCACCAGAGGGTTAATTGCTAAAAGAGAATTTACAATTTATTTTTTATTTCTGTTGGTCTCACTGATCACAATGCGCGTCCAAATCAACAGTTTTCATGTTAGTATTGTGAAACAGGAAGTTTCGCCATTTCTTTTCTTCTGAAAGTCATAACCATAAAGTTAAAAAATAAGACGCAATTTGTCAATATTATAACCATTCTGATGCTGGAAAAGTCAAAAGTATATATCCTTCTGTACTTAGCTAATTGATTGAATTTTATAAAAAAAAAAAAAAAACTTTGTCTGAAGGTAAAAAAGCTAGAAAAGACACAATATGTCAAAATTATAACCATTATAATATTGAAAAAGTCGAAATTATGTATTTTTCTGCACTTGGTTAATTTATTGAATTTAGTCAAACGGTAAAAAAGAAAACTTTGGCCAAAAGGTAAAAAAAAAAACTTGAAAGACGTAATATGTCAAAATTACGTAACAGCCACTACGATGCTAGAAAAATCTAAAGAATTTATCCTTTTGTCTTTAGCTAGTTGACTGAATAAAGTTTAACTGATGCTACCAATTGATTAGCGTGGATGCATACCCTGGGAAATGTATATAACGCAATTTGGAAATTATTGGTCATTTATCCCTTTATCGCATGGATGGGACTTTGTATTATTAGACTCCAAATGACGATGAAATGACGCCAGAAGGGTATTACTTTTGGATGGTACAAGGTCCTAGGGACAAGAAGATAGTGTTGAAATGAATCGTATTTAGGCCCCAAAATTCGGTTTCTCATGTATTTTCCATGAATGTATAATGTGGGGATTATCCAGAAAGTAGATTGAGCTTTGGAATTAAAAATAATGCATTAGAAAAAAATTCTGATTTACCGTTGAAAGCCTTATTTAAATATTTCTTTTCAACATATTCGCCACTCGAATTTAGGCACTCAATTAATGAGCTTGGCAATTCCTTCCCCGTAAAATTCTGCTGCTTTGATTCTGCTTTTTATTAGTTTTTATCGGGACTCAACAAAACTTATGTAACCAAGCTTATCACTGACGATTTTGTTTAACGAACTTCGGGAAATTTGAGGAAATTAAGCGAGAGTTTTCTTTTAGTGCATCTTCAGCTTCTCCGTTGACTATTTGAACAAATCCGGCAGTCACTATGGTGGGTCTTCCACTTTGTCCTTCATCAGGAACATTTGCTCGCTCATTTTGTAAACCGAATGCAGCATTGACGCTCTCAATCTGTAGTAATAATGTTATCCCCATATACTTCACAAAGCTGCTGATAGGTCTCTATAGGTTTTTGCAGACAAAATCTTTATTACTACGCGCACGCCACAGTTCGCAGCATTTTCAATCATGGCAGAAATTTCAAACTATCACTGTAATTTGACAGGATAAAGCACGAACTTGCCTGTCTTGTGTCGCGCTAGACTTGTTTCTTGCAGGTACAAATAGGAAACGTAATTTACTTTCTGGATAAACGTTGTGTATTGTGGTGGGCTCGCCTTCCATAAACAAAATATGGACAGAGGTATCTGTTATTAGCGTTGTTTGATGTCTATTAACATAATGTCTTTAGCTTTATCTAACTTTTTGGGTTGAAACGGTCGTATGTCAGTTTTTTTCTTTCTTATGGGAGGGCTTGGTGAAGGTTAAGAGAAAGGAGCACGGGGAACTGTTAAGAGGAATCTCAGTGCCGTCTCGGAACGAGACAATATAATGCGGTCTCAAAATTGTACTTGTATTTATTTTTCATTTTTTTACTTTTGCCTTCAGTGGGCATGAATATGAAAGGCGCTCTTTCGCCAAAGCGTCACAACAAGAAAATTTGTGAAAACCTACTTCATGATCACCTTTATATTCACTTAGCGTTAATTATTTATAATTCAGAAAAAGAGAATGAAACGAAAGTAATATTACTGCTTTCAGAAGATTCTTGGTTGGATCCAAAGAAACTTAGATTTTTGGATTAAAATCCAAGGTTCAATAAATATAAACTATGCTCAATTTAAGCTTGTTTTAGAGTTTTATAGTTTTGTTTTATTACCCAATGCTGCACACCAGTGGCGCTTGCAGTTTTCAGTTACGACTAAGCCCTGGCAAAAAGGCCTAATATACTCCTCTATTCAGTTTCCTAGTTTCTTCTTTGAAATTTTATTGTTTTCTTAATTCTATTATTAACAATGCTGGTTTTGCTAGATATTAGAACAACCAAAAAGTGATAAGTGCACCTAAAAAACAACCAAAAAGTGACAAGTGCAAATCGCTTCTGATGAATAAACTATTCCAAAAGTAAGGGCTCGTGAAGAAAATGGTTATTGACTGCATTTAATAATAGCCGTCTTTGGCCAAATATTTAGCCATAAAGTAATGGCATCCTTGAAATTTTCTTTAGTAATTTTTCTAGTTCCGGAAGCATCCAGTTTTTCAAATATTAACGTAAAATATCATGTTTTAACGAAGTCAATAACCTTGGAACGAAAAATTTAATATTTCAGTTGAACTTCCAGCAAGTTAATTTGATTATTTTGTATCAATAATATTACTTATGTAATGTTCAGCATTGAATTTTGTAATTTTAAGTAGTGACATAATATTCAATTTGAACTTAAAGCTAACCGAGTCCATTATATCTCTTTCGTAAAATCCTTTACGAAATATTCCGTATTGAAAAGACATAATTTTACGTAATTACGTATCTTCTAGTTGAACTTAAAGCAAACCGAGTCAATTATGCCTCATTAATAAAATTACTTACGAAAAATCCCTATTGAAAAAACGTAATTTTACGTAATTAAGAGATTTCTAGTAGAATTTGAGCAAACCAAGTCGATAATTTCTGATCTGTAAGTTTATTTATTTATTATGGAAGACTACTCTGTTTTTGCCGAACAGCGGATTCCACAAATGGAAGACAGTGACCTCCTACTGGAAAGACACAAAGAAAGACCAGTTCTACTATTGACACAAGTTGAAATAACTATCAGGACCTCTTTTTAGTCCCTTAGCTTAAATTACTCCCTAGCTTGGTGTAGGCCCTTTTGATCTCGTACGTAAGGGCCACGTCAGTCAATTGCTGATTCTCATTTTGACTAGTGCTATTGAGAGGAAGAAAGTCAGTGAAAATCTCAGTTGTTTCAGCTCAGTTGTTTCACCACTCAGTTGTTTCACCACTCAGTTGTTTCAGTTGTTTCAAAAAGTTTAGTTGTTTCAGTTCAGCTGTTTCAGTTGTTTCAAAAAGCTCAGTTGTTTCACCACTTGGACCATACAAACTTTTACTAAAGAGTGCCTCCAGACAAATTCCTTTGGGGAGAGGGAAGCTAAGAGTTAGTAGTGAGGCCTTTGCCATAGTAGGGTAAATTGTAAGTACTTCTAGGTTTAGTGCTCCATGAATATTATGCGTCTTTCAAGTAGGGTCCTTCTTGGTCCTCATCTGGGGGTACTCATGCAAACTAGTTAACCTGGGGGGGGGGTACTAGTTTTAGGAAGTAATTGGTCTTTTATGAACTCTATAAAATTGAAGTGTTTTCAGAATAATTTCAATACTTAATTTCGTATAAGTAACGTAGGTAATACGGGCCTGTAGCATTTTTTCTTCTTCCAACATTCAAGTCTGATTTTGCACAGACTTTGATTACTAAAAGTTGGTCCGTTGAGGAATAATTATATATCATTTGTTTTGGGATTCGTTGACAATTGGCCGCATTCCACTTTACCATTGCCATGTGAACACATTGCTAATAATCCCAATTTTTATTACAGCCTTTATTTTCATTAGTAATTTATGTTCCCGGTGGTTAGACATCAATTTTGTGCTTGTTCAAAATAAGGGTCTCTATGTTAACGAAAAATAAGCTTTTATTATTATTTGCCCTTAACATATTTTTTATTTTAAAAAGTCGTAAATATTCAAGATGGTGAGAAAATGGGAGGACAATTCCAAACTAATCAGGAAGTATATCTCGTCTTGTTTAGGGTCAACTGCTCTAAATCAAATCATAAAAGGAACTGTCATACAGACCCGCTAAAACTTGTATTAAAAACTGGCTTATATTTGAAATATTTGAGAATTTGTTTTGTTATATAAAAATAGGCTTACTCTTATTCTTGTGGGTGTAATCAGAGCTACCGACAAAAGAGGACGAAAGGGGTCCATGTCTCAAGGGCCAAAAAAGAAAACCTGTGTGCCATTATTTTCTTATATAGAATTTTATGTCGTTACATGCTTATTGGAGTTCATAGCCCCCTATCCTCCTCTGGTCTGGCTTTTGGTAACTCTGGGCATCCATGTCCATCTATCCAATAAATTGAAAGCGGATTTTTGCTCTTGATTCACTTTAAAAAAAAATTAAAAAGCTTCAAAAGAATTTTAAATCTATGAAATAAGAAAATTTAACACTAGAACTAATTACACAGACCTAGTAAAACTTCTCCCAGTAGAGCTGCATATATGTGGTTAAATGCGTAAAATTAGTCTTTTATTTCAGGGCTATATGGAATCACAGGAAAAGTAAAAAATCCAAGAGCTACTTTAATGAGATACCGCTTGAGTATTTGCAATAATTAAAAAAGTAGCTGAAAGAATGAACATAGTTTAGAAACTGTTAATTACCATATTATCAAAGCCAGCCAAATCACTCTAGAGTGACCGAGTCCTACCTACGGATTGAAAATCACCCTAGGAAAAATGCTTTTTTTTTTAACAACATCATTTTCATGCCCACGACAAGTTCACTTTCTTTTTTTTGAAAATTAGTTAAAAGAAATTGAAATTGACAATTTAACCACTGCTGTCTTTTGAAAGGATATAGTAGCTGCATTGACATATTGTTTTCGTTGGAGTTGGGGGAGCATTCCATGGTGGGGGGCATAATTTTTCTATAGCTTGGTCATAAGGCCACCTAGCATTATTGTTGTGTATTATGTGTGCATCACAATGAAGCAATACTACTTCATCTAGTAAATTTTTGTCAAAGGAGCAATAACTTTCTTTTACACGCTTTTGTTTTTTATCCCTTCTCCTGTAAACTTAACAAAATGTGGGATGTGTCCTTTTGCTTCGGGGACGTCTATACCCCGCCCCCCTCCGAATATCCCTTAAGTAATATTCTTTGCGATTAAACTTTGGCTTTAAGGACTATAGTAAACCTTGAAGAAAAGGTGTTTTTGAATATTCAAGTGTAAGTAAATTTTTGTCGGATTGATACAAAAATATTAACACAAAAATTAATAAAATTCCAAAGCAAAATAACTCTTTTTTGTTGCACTTTCAAAGATTTTTTTTAAATTACTGCTTTTACGAATACATATGCGACACAAAAGATTAATGAGATTTTAATTTCATTTTCGTTTTTTAAACCTTTTTCTATGCTATTTTCTGAATTAGGATACTCAAAGAAATTTTCTAAAAAAAACTCCTGAAAAGTACATTAAGCCTCCTTCTTATTTTTTAAGCACTAGGAAAAAATTAAATATCAAAATTTTTTTTCCGCTGTCGTATTTTCCCCAAAAGCGAATATTCGTGGAAAGGTTTTTCCCTTTTCAGTATCCTAACGGGTTTCATGGTTTTTTTCCCTAAAGCGAAATTTAGAAGCGAAGTGAAAATATGTGAAAAGTTCTTTCCCTTTTTAGTATCCAAACGGATTTCCTTTCTTAGTTTTACTGATTTTATTTGAGCTAGTCAAACCACTGTTTAGTCACTCCAAAGTTGTGTGGTGGGATAAAAGTTGACTCTTCTTATGTTTATAGTAATTGTTTTCTATTGTACTGTGTTAGACTATTGATTTTTTTTTTATTTTGCTTATTTTCAATTTTGTGAAATATCTAGTCTATGTAGTTAAGATATTTTGTTTCGATGTAATTGGTTGAAAATTAAATTAAGTAAGTGAAAATGAACTTTGTTTTGTAAATTAGCCTTAACGGGTTTGCTTACCCCAGTAAGTTACTTCTAGTAACAGTGGCATACTTTTGTCGAAATCCTTGGGGGGGGGGGCAAAGTTGCAGTGAATTTTCCCAAATCAAGTGAAAATGACATTGAAACTGGAAAATGAGCCGTATAGTACCATAAGGGTAAATAAATATTGAAGAAAACTGAACTGTTTCTGTGGACGTTGAATTATGCAGATTTATTTTAGATTTGATGATATTTTTGAAGAAACTAAATTTCCGTTGGGGGGGACTGGTGTTTGGGGGGGGACTGAGGTTTGGGAGGGGCAGTTGCCCCCCTTCCCTCCCCGTCCTATAGCAAATAACACCCCTGTTTAGTAACGGCTAGTAAATTAATGGTTGCTTTTAAGGCTGTAATGGGAAAGACTGTTTCGTTTTCTTAATTTTTACTGTCTTAAATTTTGATGAGTCTTTTAGAAGTTAATATGATTAAGTTCACTTTTGTGCATTTAGTACGGCGTTGATAAGTTTTACGCCAATTGGCACCACTACCTCAGAAGGAGTGGATATAATTGCCATTAATATTGGCCAAAACAACATTCCTGTGCTTCCGTCAGCTCTCATTCCCCTTAATTGGCCCCCTCTTTTTTCTACCTGTTATCTAAATTACAACAGTTACTGAAAGAAAAGATATATGACTCAATTAACGACATCCAAGCAAATACTTATAGTTCTTTACTCTTGCTAAAGAAAATTTTTAGGAATATTTCCCAAAAGAGATCTATCCGTTGGAATCTGACTGTTTGTTCGACAGAGAACTACTTAGAATATCTGTTTTAACGGCACTGAATGTTGTCATTTTAAAATTACATACCCAGTTTAAAAAATTTCTAATCATACCTCATATTTTATATTTTAATGTAAACATTAGTTAGCCTTATACACTCGCGAAGATTTTAAAATAAGGTTTAAAAACAGAAAAAAAGAAGTTAAAGCCTGTTTTGTCACCGACACTTTTCTTTTGAATCCATTGTGATCGACTCAACTTATAACTCACGACTGGCACACCTAAAGTTCATACCTGACATTTTTACACTTCTGAGGTAATCGCGAAAACCCCTTTGCTAAGTTGCTCTTTAAGGAAGTGCCAGCATGGAACTGTATATTTGATTGTACGGTAATCCTCTTGATCTACACTGTACTGTCGTTCCTTCCTTTGAAGACAGCTAATCAACACGTTTGTGGTGGCAAAGTGGGTTTGATCTTAGCTTGGTATTAAGAGACCGAGGGTTCTAACCCATCTGTAGCAACATACTGTAGGGCCAATGCAAGGACGTCAGTAGTGAAGAAGCGTTGCTAATCTGATATAATACAATACGACCTTTTGGCAGGTACCAAGTCAAGCGAAAAATGAGCCACATAGTACCATAAAGACAAAGGTTTACTAAAAAACTGATCTGTTTCTGTGAATGCTTGAATTATGTCGGCCCGTCTTGGTTTTGATAAGATTTTCGGAGACACTAGATTTAATCGGGGGGGGGGGGGGTTGGGATCTGAGGTAGAGCAGTTGTCCCCCTGCTCTATGGCAAAATACGCCCCTACCTTTTGCAGTGAAAGCATCAAATTGGAAGGTAAAAACATTTTTTTGCTGCATAAGCTTGAGCAAGATTTCTGGCTTGATAAGGACGTGAGTTCACTTCTAAAGGCAATAGCCAAACCAAAGACTTGGAGTCTTGGGTTATATTTTTTATAGCCCACGACTCTGTTACAGTCGTGGGCTTTACATTGGCTATATTTTTTGCACTCTAAAATGCTTTCAATATCACAATAGTCAAACGTTAACGGAAAGAGGGATGGGGTGAAAGCCCCAACGCAGGATAAATATCTGTTTGTTTAAGTTTTTTTGGTATTCTTTACTTTCAATAAAAAAAATATATTTAAGCAAGATTAAATCAGCTGAAATTTCTAGAATAAAAAAAAATTAAAACGTAAATCAGAAATTACAATTAGAACCAAAGTCAAATTTAAAACTGTCTGGAATTACCGCAAAGAAGTTGGTGTTGCCCACTCTCAAACTGTCCTAAAAGCTAGAGTGTATTGTAGTTTACTGACAGCGAAGCCCATTTAAAATTTTTTTTTTCAATAGTTTATTTTTAAATAGTCAATTAATCCTCATATTTCCTGGAAATTTTAGCTGATATCGATATATTTATTGAGAAAATAAATTTGTTCCATCAATTTTTTTCACTATTATAATATGTAGCTGATTTTAATAACTGCGTTATTCCGTCAAAATCCATTCCTTTCATAAGTATCAAGACGAAATTGCCGAAAAACATTTTCTGGTTGGGGATATCTATTTAATTTTATTAAAACACACTTGAAACTAGCTTTTGAACGGATTTGAGGAAAGAACAACACAACAGTTATTCATGGCCAATCAGGTGGCTAGGTAAAACTAAAGTGAAGCTGCACAGCAAATTAAAGCCTGACTCTTGGGGGATGGGAGGGGACTAGGAGGTGGCAATACCAAATTACTTGTTGTAATTCTCTGATTGTTTGATTTTGACTTCATTGCTCATTTGTAATTTCCGTTTGTTATAGGCTTTAATAATGACAATTTTTTACTTTTAACCCACTAGGAACAACAAAACAAAAGTGGAATAATGAACTACAGAAGAAAAAAGAGACCAAAACAAAAATCAATCAACTAGAACAGAAACATGGGATAAAACTATGAAATGGATGAAACTTTGAAATAGCAGAATCGGACAACTCTTCATGCAATATGGCCGGTTTTGCAGTTATATCTAGAGCATTAAAATTATGCACAATTTTTATGTTCTAATACTATGGTGGCAGATAAAGTAAATATCAGAAATACCGAAAATAGATACACGGAGCGGAAAGCTTGGATTTCTTTTTTGGGGAAAATGTGGAGCAAACCAGATAAAAGTCAAATAGTAGGTCGAGTAATGTTTCACCAGTGCTAAAATACACAATAACTAAAGCAAACAATCAACTAGAAGAAAAACATGAGATAAGCCTATTAAATGGCTAAAACTTTGAAATAGCAGAATCGGACAACTCTTCATGCAATATGGCCGGTTTTGCAGTTATATCTGGAGCATTAAAACTCAGTACATTTTTTCTTTTCTTATACCACGGTGGCGAATAAAAAAAAAAAAAAAAAAAAAAAAAAAAAAAAAAAAAAAAAAAAAAAAAAAAAAAAAAAAAAAATCTCGAATACCAAAAATTCAGTGACACAGAGAGCTTGTATATCTGTTTCGAGGAAAATTTGAAACAAATGTATTTCTTCATTTTCTGTAGTTTCTGTTCATCTTAAGTTAGAAATCTTATATGAGTTCGTTTCTGATCGTTTTAAATTGGCTCTTTACTTTTCAAAAAAAAATCTTCTTTAATTAAATAGGTTGAAGAAATGAATTTAATTGAATAAACTACATTGATAGATTTACGTTGTCAATCTAACAACTTATTATATACTCGATTGTGGTAAAGAGATTTGCGAGATTGAATTTCATTTTACTAGATGTTACCAAAACGTGCATGCCGTGGATAGCGATACCGTGAGACTGTCGAAAAGGAGAGAACTGATTTTCATATCCATAGACTTCCTTCTACACTGGTAATGTAAAAAGTTGAAATATGACATCCTCTTATGTACTCAAACGTGACTGAAGGCAACAAACAGCGTGATGGTTGTGGGGGGAGGGAAGAGAAGGACAAACTTCAATTCCTCGATGTAGTAGGCAAAAGAAAAGTGAAATGGTATAGTAAATCTAGTAGCCCAAAATGTAAGTTTTTTTTTGTTTAAATTTTATATGACTTTCATTTCTGGTCCAGTTTTTTGTTTAAAATCTCTTAGTATTGATTGTCTTTACTCTAAGACTTGCAAAAGCAAAAATAAACAAGAAAAATAGTACATACTCCGTGTGTGCTTAAAAATATGTTTTATCTTCTGAATAAACCTGAATAAATTTTACCTGAATAAATTTTACCTGAATAAATTGCATCGTTTGATTTTGTTTTATCTGTCAGTCCCGGCTGAACTTCGTTAAAGTAATGATTTTGGGACTTTTTTTATTTTATTTAAGTATCGCGTTTTATTGTAAGTCTTCGTTTATTTATATAATTTTTTTGTTGAGGACGGCTCCAGGATACTGAGCCGAAATAATCATTTGAGGCTTGACCATTTTTATTTTCTTTGGAATTCCCTATTATTTTACCTGTTGTTTGTTTTTTCGCTTGTTCCTCCTTTGTTTAACGCTTTAACAAACTTTGATGTCTACATGTGCCTTTTGTAGTTTCAAATCTTCTGCCAAATGAATAATGTGAAATGCAGTTTCTTTCTAGTAGGTGTTTTGTCCAGAGAATAGCATGAAGGACTGAACAGGCTTTCCGAATAATCTTTACAAATTTGTAGAGATTTTGGGACTGTTTTTATTTTATTTTAAGTATCGCGTTTTATTGTAAGTCTTCGTTTATTTATATACATTTTTTGTTGAGGACGGCTCCAGGATACTGAGCCGAAATAATCATTTGAGGCTTGACCATTTTTATTTTCTTTGGAATTCCCTATTATTTTACCTGTTGTTTGTTTTTTCGCTTGTTCCTCCTTTGTTTAACGCTTTAACAAACTTTGATGTCTACATGTGCCTTTTGTAGTTTCAAATCTTCTGCCAAATGAATAATGTGAAATGCAGTTTCTTTCTAGTAGGTGTTTTGTCCAGAGAATAGCATGAAGGACTGAACAGGCTTTCCGAATAATCTTTACAAATTTGTAGAAAAAATCTTTATCTTTGATGAATGTGCAAGGTTGTCGCAGAATTTTAATATGTTTAATCGGTTTTACTAGATTTACTAATAAAATTGCTTTTTAATATGCCTAGCAAAATTTTCCACTAGGGGTGGCAACCATGGTAAGAACAAAAATAAATAAAACAGATAGAGTTTCTTGACACCTAGGACTTTCCATATTCTTATCAGTACTGAGGATTATTTTGACAATTAATCTTCAAGGCGTGAGATAAAACTAATCTTGCATACGTTTCATTCAACGACCCAGGATTTAGCTAAGATAGCAAATGAAGTATAATGTTATAAAGGTAAGTTAAATCCTTAGGAAATTGTTAACGTTTTTAATATCAAAATAAATTTATTTACGATAGTACTACTATTGCTTCTACTAACAACTTGTTGCATCAGTAAGCTCTCAAAGGCCAAAAACAACTGCGCATGCCTCACTTGCATTCTAGCTTGCTCAAAGAATTGCTATTCATCCACCTCTTCCTTCCCGAGGGATTTCCAATTTCCTTTTAGTCATTTATTAATAAACTCTTCCCACCAGATTCTGGTACGACCAGTTTTTCCTTTAGCCCTTTCTTTCTCTAGAAAATACGAACAAGCTACATTTTAACAGCCTACTGCAATTTATGTTAAAGGTTTTTGACTAAGAAACTTTCATTTATAATAAAATATTAACAGTTATTATTACAGTATTACAGTGAGGGCCTTATCCAGGATATTTTTCAGGGGGGTGGGAGGTACAAAAAAAACTTCACAAATGGATCAAAATTTGTTTGTATTTATTTTTATTACGTTTTTACAAGTCGGACAAACATTCGGGGGGGGGGGTCAACCCCTTAACCCCCACCCCCTGGATACGGCCTTGATTACATTTATTACCAAAAAATAAATAGAATATGTACAGAAGTGTTTTTTCTACTTCCTTGTTGGCAATTCATTTCCAACCAGACATGTACATTTTGTACGTAATCTATTAAAATCATAGCGTAGTTATCTCATGCTCAACACTAAGTCACACTTCCAGTTCTAATGAATTTGCCAAAAAAGGTGCGCAAGGGAGGCCCCCTTTCACAAGGGAAGTTAGAGGCACAAATGAAGTTAGTCTGTTGAACCATGTCTCAGAGGCCTTGGACATATCACTTGTCCCTTATCAAATCTCTTTTTCTAGACTCAACCACATCTCTTCTATCTGCGGAATGCTCGCTGCATTTGGAAGATTCAACATATAGCTTTAATTCGATATTAAATAAAAAACAAGTTTTTCTAACGGAAAGTAAGGAGCAACATTAAAACTTAAAACGAACAGAAATTACTTCGTATATGAAAGGGGCTGCTTCCTCATCCACGCCTCGCTCTTTACGCTAAAGTTTGACTCTTTCTCTTAACTCTACTTTTTAAAACAGTAAAAAACTTTAGCGTAAAGAGCGAGTCGTTGATGAGGAAGCAGCCCCTTTCATATACGAAGTAATTTCTGTTAGTTTTAAGTTATTTAATTTCTGAACGTTTTTGAATCAATGCATGTTTGATTTTGGCTCTCCGCAGATGAATAATTGAAACGAAATATGCATATTTATTTTTTTTGGCTAAATGGCTTACTCATAGTTTTGATCGAATGATTTTGATTAAAAAAGGAGCGGAGGAGCAGGCCTAGTTGCCCTCCTATTTTTTGGTTACTTAGAAAGGCAACAAGAACTTTTAATTTTATACAAATGTTTTTGTTAGTAAAATATATACATAATTCATAAATTAGCTTGCGTAACGTTTTCTGTATTCTCATGGTTCTATTACGTATATGAGGGGGTTCATCCCCTCGTCAGTACCTCGCTCTTTACATTAAAGCTTAAATTTTGTCCCAGTTTCTTAAGAATGACCCCCTGAATCACAAAAGCCGTAGAATAAATAGTTGAAATTCCTAAAAATGCTTTAGCGTAAAGAGCGAGATATTAGGAGGACGTGAAGACATCATATGAGTAATAATTTCTGTTTGTTTTAAGTTTTAATTCTGCTCCTTACTTTCAGTTGAAAAAACTTTTTCATTTTTTTTTAAATAATGCTAGAAAATCCTGCGCTCCCTTCATGGAAATTTTCTTCTCCCATGATAAATTCCTCAAAGGAAAGTTCCCCAGCATTTCCCCTCTTCTCAACCCCCCCCACCCAACCGAAAAATCCCCCCCGAAAACGTTTGTATATTTCCAAATAGCCATTACTATATGTAAGCACTGGTCAAAGTTTGTAACTTGTACCCCCTCCCACGGGAACAAAGACATAGTTATAAGGTTTTTCGACTACGCTCAATAAAATGGCTATCTCAGAATTTTGGTCCGGTGACTGTGGGAAATAATTAGCGTGGGAGGGGGTCTAGGTGCCCTCCATTGTTTTTGGTTACTTAAAAAGGGCACTAGAAATTTTCATTTCCGTTAGAATGAGCCCTCTCGCAAGATTCTAGGACCACTGGGTCGATACGATCACCCCTGGGAAAAAACAATAACAAACAAACAAATAAACACGCTTCCGTGATCTGCCTTCTGGCAAAAAATACAAAATTCCACATTTTTGTAGATAGGGGCATGAAACTTTTATAATAGGGTTCTCTGGTACGCTGAATCTGATGGTGGGATTTTCGTTAATTCTATGACTTTTAGGGGTTGTTTCCTCCTATTTTCTAAAATAGGGCAAATTTAATTAGGCTCGTAACTTTTGATGGGTAAGATTAAACTTGATGTAACTTATATATTTAAAACCAGCATTAAAATGCAATTCTTTTGATGTAGCTATTGGTATAAAAAATTCCATTATTTAGAGTTTTGGTTACTATTGAGCCGGGTCGCTCCTTACTACAGTTTGTTACAACGAACTGTTTGATCCCATCAACAAGTAGTTCCAAAATGAAGGTACTAGTTCAAAAATACAGCTGTTACGCAAGTACTCAGCACCTAGTAAAGGTTGTCAGGCGAAATTGGCCTGCTAATGATTTTCTACTTAATGCTGACCTGACACTATTTTGGAAGTCTCTCCTGCAACCCAGACTAAAGGATCATACACTGCCACAATCACACTTGCTGGAAAAAGCCTAAATATATAAATGAGCCGTGTTCTTTGTTAGCTTAACGCCGAACTTGTGTCAGGTTAGTAAACAATAAAATAATAATAATAATAACAACTAAACACCAAGCTACTTGAGGTTATCGCCGCTAAGCACACTCCTCCTCCATCCCCCTCTGTTTAAATCCTCCCTTTTTACACCCTCCTAAGAAGTCCCCATTTCCCCCGAGTCTCTCCTAATGACATCCTTCTATCGCATTCGGT
Source organism: Artemia franciscana (assembly GCF_032884065.1). Lineage (NCBI taxonomy): Eukaryota > Metazoa > Arthropoda > Branchiopoda > Anostraca > Artemiidae > Artemia > Artemia franciscana. The sequence continues at coordinate 10,786,143 of NC_088880.1, read as the reverse complement.
GACGAATACTTTTCGTTTTGACCTAAGTGCTTAGCCAACAAGGATGATCTTTGACAATCTGACATTCATAATTGGCAGAAGGTATCCTAGCCAATGCAATCTTTTCCAACTATAGCCCTAGGAAACTGGACCAAACCATGTTTGTGTTCTTTCTTACAGCTTATTGTTAGAGATACTATCAGTCACACGGGTGCCCAAGATAATCCATAGGCGATTGAAAATATTAGTGGACTGTTTAAATTATAAAAACAGGGTTTGAGGAGCTTATATTTTCAAAGCATATTTTCAAAGCATCTTCCCTACTTGACTATTTTGTTTTAATGCCCTGTCTTTTAATCTTTAGTCAAATTTAGTATACGGAGAGGGAAACAAACTTTCCTATTTTCAAATTTCAAAAGACCTTTACTCACTCTGATGGGTCAAGCATTTTGTTGCTCCATTTTCGAGATTTTTCTCAAGCTGGCAAGATCGGATTTAAAGCTTTGACGCTTTTAGGGTCAAGCCTTTTGTTGCTCCATTTCTGTGAGAATTTGGGGAAGTCTCTAAAAATTCTGGTATTTTAGTTAATTAAGTATATTCATAAGAATAAAGCTTAAAAAATACATACATATATATAATATTTGTTGTATTATTGTATTGACTTAGTTTTTTAGTTGATGATTGTTTTTTTTAATATGACAATTGTCTGTATCACACTGTGTGATACAGATCCTTTTTTTTTTATTTGAATTTTTATTTATTTTATTTATCACTTTTTTAGGAATCTTTTATTAGACCCCTTTTTGTATTTGACAAGTTTTATCTGATTGTAATACCTGACGTAAAGCGCTAAATCGGTGCCACGCGCTGTGAAAGTCGTTTTAAGAATACAAGTCTCTCTCTCTCTCTCTAATACACGAAACAAAGTTTGTCAATTAAATCTTGTAGCCTGCCAATGAACTTGCAAAGGCAAGAGAACCCAAAAGTGGAAGCACTGAATAGAACAGAACTGATGAGCGAAATGTAATGAAAAACTGAGGTAACACTAAACTCTCAGCTCTCATTCTTGGGAGACATCTGGCAGTTTATAAGCGGCCACATAATTTCTGCGTTGCTTCACTTTTCTGTGAATAGGCAGTGCATCGGTAGAGTGCACCTAGCACTTTGACCTTAAATCACATCAGTCCGATTTTTGTTAAGTTTTCACTCAACTAATCTGCGCAAGAGAATCTGTTTATTTCTCTCCCCTGATCAATAAGGACCTTAGTTTCCTAGCCTTGTTCTCCAAAGTCATGTGATTAAGGGATTTACATTAGAATAATTCTTATGCTATGAAGCGTCAGGTATTTTGATGTTGGAGATATCAGACAATTGGATAAAAGGAATAGATATTACTTTCATTCACTTCAATAATTTTTCAACAGAATGTAATCATGCTTCAATATTTGTCGATTATACTTTTGTAATCTAATTGACTTTCAGAGATCAAAACATATTCCTCGCATTCTTTTGCTAAGAGTCAAATTCACCAAATGTAGTTTGATACCACCATATAGATTGGTGACGCCCGTAAAACTGCCAAATTATGGGGTAAATCGTGTTTTCTGAAATCTAAGAGGGAGGCAGATTTCTCGCTTTTCTTCAATGATAGCATTTTTCAATTCTTGAGAAAACTAGAGAAAAGAAGGGACAAAAGATCTAAGGGAGGTACATGCCCATCCCTTTCCTCTAATTGACGGTGCTGTCTTTTACTTACTCTGGTTCAAAACCTAATCTCCACTTTTGTTTTTATCCTAGTCCAGAGAATTTGCATTTTCAGTGCTCATAGTACACTTTATTCGTGTAATGCGCATTGTTTGTGGATGGCTGATATTTCAAAATATGTTCAACCACGTGGATATTATGCATTCCCCACCATCAAGGGAGAACATAAGTCGACAACCGAAGTCACTTGGGTGTAAGCCCGAAGTCTTAAAGCTGGTAGCCCATTGCCCACATTTTATTTCACTTTTTCACTTTTCACTGGTAGCAATATTTTTATCACGAATCAACTATTCAGTAATACTGGTGAATAATAAAGAAACTTTTGACTGATAAACAATTTTTTCGATTTGCAAACTTTGATTCTTATGAAGGTTCGAAAGGAAAAAAAAATCAGAAAGCTGTTCGACAAGAAATTATGCAATATTTCCAAACAGATTAGGCTTTACTGGGATAACTCTTGTTGGTTAACAGTATGCCATCCATTACCATGTGCCATACCATTACCATGTGTCATGCCATACCAGCAAGCCATACCATGCAAACATCCTTTCTTCCCATCTATACAAACTGCTTCCGAATGAAAATTTGATTTTTCGTCCCAATTCTTTTAAAGACCAGTTTTCAGACACAATGGCCGTTGAATTGGAATCAAAAGTATTTTTAAAGTATTATAAAAATGAACAAAACTCGTATTGGGGTTGAACAAACAATCTGTCAAATGTGGATGAAACCATTTATTAAGGCAGTGGAAAAACAGAGAATTATTCCATTTATCTAACTGTCTGATATCTCCAGCAACATGTTAATTCTCTGTCGAAATAAATGGATATATCCCCATTTGAAAATTTATTTGTTCGTCGTAGAACAGCAGTGTGATCTAAGAAAAGAGTTCTCTAAGAAAAGAGTTCTAAGTTCACTAAGAAAAGAATACCTAGTTTAAGGTAGTGTGTTGAAAATACAATGTATGTATGGGGAAATGAGATAACCAAGTATAAAACTATAAAATCAACATTTCGTTTGCAATTAGAAGACACGGAAGGCATTGTCGCCTTTATTGGAATTTTTTTGTTTTACATTTGGGCAAGATTAAAGAAGGATATTTATATCAAGACTTTTAATGAATTTTTTCATTGAACTCTCCCTGAAAATAATTGAATGAATAATCCGGTTATTTATTAACCAAAAAGTTATTTATTCTGTTATGGATAAATATGCTAGTTTCAATTCGATTATTTTAGTATTTCTACTGATGACGGTCGCTGTAAATGTGATCGAAATATCGTACCTGTTTTTTCACTATCTAAATAAATGGATTTGTCCCCATTTGAAAATTTATTTGTTCTAGCATATGTTCTTTTGTGAAAAACAGAGAAAGAATATATGGCCCTTCCTTACAGTAAAAAAATTTCATACCCCTATTTTTGCTGAGTTTCATCATGATCCCCCCAGTTGTGAGCAAAAGTAGGTATTCACAAAACTCCATATAAATTCTTCCTATTTTAATTAAATATACTGAATTATATAGATACAGAAGATTGTATGGGTGTGGAAGAGGTGGGTTGGCAGAGGGAGAATTTGTCTCAGGTGCATAAATTTTAGGGGCACAAAATTTCAAACAAATAATTTAACGGTTATAATCGTATTTTAAATCCCTATTATTATTCAAATAAAGTAGGGATGCAGCTAATAATTAAAAAGACTTAATAAATCATTAATTAATTCATAAAATAAAAACAAAATAAAAAAAGAAAATAATCAAATAATAATATTGAAAATACTCAAATTAAATAATTAATAATAACTAAATTGAAGAATAGTTGATTTAAATAATCTAAATAATAAATTGATTTAATATTATATGATAAATTGAAAAACAATCAAACATAAACTAGTAATTGATTAATAAATTGAAAATAACTTGTTAAAAAATGAAAAAAATTTTATAGGGGACGCTAATCAAGATTTTACCCTGGTCACTATATGATAGGTAAATAGGCGTACTTTATGCGATCGTTACGTACATATCTTTCATTTTAGGTTTGTAGCAAACCGTGGTTCTTAGGACTATTAAGTGTGATACTCCTTACTACTTCCAACATCACCCTTCTTATGAAAGTGAATACCCCAACACCTTTGCCAGACTACCTAGATACACACAACACAACAACAATTTGTAAGTATGAAGATACTCCTCGGGTCGGACGTTTGGACCAAAACAGACAACATATTATTTTTGACTCACTTTTTGTTGGAGATAACTTTTGGCAGTTATCACAAGAAAAAATAGTGTGCTTGGCAACCCTATCAACACCTGATAAGTTACATTGGCTGCCACAGGTAGTTACACACTGGGGTGGCTTAGTGTCTCTAGCAATTTACCTAAAAGATTCAGAAGAACAATTATTCAAGTCCTATTTAAATTATTTATATGTATGTCATTCAGAGATTATGGCAAATGTAAGTGTTCATTTAATAAAGCCTTTAGTAAGACATGGAGACATTTATTCAAGAGTTTCAAGTTATTTGAGCTCAGAGCCTCCTATAATTCAGTGTTCAAACCCTACAACTGTTATGAAGGCATTTATGAAATTTAGGGCTAAGACAGTAGCAAATAAAGGCGTTCCTCAAAATCATATGAGAAACGTAGCACGTAAAGGATGTGGTACATCGTATGTAATCACAAGTGATATTGACGTTATACCTTCAAAAAATGCAGAAGGTCAGTTAGAAACCTTCTTGAAGAGAAAGGAAAGTAGAGAGTGTATTAAGTGTGTGTTTGTATTACCAACGTTTGAGCTTGATGATCAAGCTATCTTTCCAAAAAGTAAATCTGAGCTTCTGACTTTAGAAAGCAAAGGACGCGCAAGGCCTTTTCATGAAAAAGTATTCATACACAACCAATATGCAACAAACTTTTCCAGGTATGTAATTAGATTATCTCACTAGAGTACTTTAGACTGTCAGAAGCCATGGCGCTTCGCACCCCCCCAAGCCCCTGCGAGCGCGTAAGTCGTTACGAGCCATATTAGTTACGCGCCATTGTAGTTGTGTCCCTGTGTCCCATCTGTGAATATAGATAGATATATAAATATGTTTTTAACTACGTTAAACTTGCGAGTATACAACATTATTCGCTGTCCCATTGTTTGTGCATATAAATAGATTGTCAGGTTTACCGACTCTTGAACATGCAACATATAATTGTCCATGGGAAGAACAATCCGTATTCAGATCTATACTGCATTTTTCTAATGATTGCCCTTGAACTTTGTTGATGGTGATTGCTAATCAAACATTCTCTGTATCCCCGTAGTCATTTATATATCCCCCTGTGCCCCCGGTGTCCCCGTTGTGGTTGTCCCTGTGTCCCAGTCGACAATTCTCTGTGTTCCAGTCGTCATTTGTGTCCCGGTGTCCCATTCTGTAATTTTTATTTGAGTGTCCCGGTCGTCATTTATATTCCCTGTGTCTCGGTCGTCATTTGTGTCCCGGTGTCCTCGATTAGCCATCACCATCAACAAAGCTCAAGGGCAATCACTAGAATCGAGAGGTATAGATCTGAATACGGATTGTTCTTCCTATGGACAATTATATGTTGGTAAACCTGACAATCTATTTATATGCAAGGACAATGGGACAGCGAAGAAATTTTGTATATTCGCAAGTTTTACGTAGTTAACAACATATATATATATATATATATATACTAGCTGTTGGGGTGGCGCTTCGCGCCACCCCAACACCTAGTTGGTGGGGGCGCTTCGCGCCCCCCCCAAGCCCCCCCGTGCGCGTAAGTCGTTACGCGCCATATTAGTTACGCACCATTGTAGTTGTGTCCCTAGGTCCCACCTGTGAATATATATATATATATATATATATATATATATATATATATATATATATATATATATATATATATATATATATATATATATATATATATATATAAAAATAAGTTGTCTGTGTGTGGATCTGTGGATGGATCAGGTGACGTCATGTTTGTCCGCATATGACGTCTGAATTATTTCACACTAATACAAAAGAAGAAAAAAACTAAAAAAGGTAAAAACTACAAAAAAAACTAAAAAGAAAAAAAACTAAAAAAGCTAAAAAACTAAAAAAAACTAAAAAAAGGTAAAAATCTAATAACTAAAAAAAAACTGAAAAAAATAAAAAAAGGCAAAAACTACAAAAAAAAATAAAAACTAATAAAAAAACTAAAAAAGCTAAAAAACTAAAAAAAACTAAAAAAAACTAAAAAAAGGTAAAAAACTAAAAAAAACTAAAAACTAAAAAAGAAAAAAACTAAAAAAAAGGAAAAAACTGAAAAATAAAAGAGAAAAAGAAAACTAAAAAAATATGAATAAATATATATAAAAATAAGTTGTTTGTGGGTTATGTCTGTCTGTCTGTCTGTCGAGTGACGTCGTGTTTGTCCGCATATGACGTCTGAATTATTTCACACTAATACAAAAGAAGAAAAAAAACTAAAAAAGGTAAAAACTACAAAAAAAACTAAAAAGAAAAAAAACTAAAAAAGCTAAAAAACTAAAAAAAACTAAAAAAAGGTAAAAAACTAAAAACTAAAAAAAACTGAAAAACTAAAAAAAGGCAAAAACTAAAAAAAACTAAAAACTAATAAAAAAAACTAAAAAAGCTAAAAAACTAAAAAAACTAAAAAAACTAAAAAAAGGTAAAAAACAAAAAAAAAACTAAAAACTAAAAAAGAAAAAACTAAAAAAAGGAAAAAACTGAAAAATAAGAGAAAAAGAAAACTAAAAAAATATTAATAAATATAAAAAATATAAATATAAATATAATATAAATTAGCAGTCAACAAAGCACCGAGACACAAATGACGACCGGGACACAGGGAGTATAAATGACGACCAGGACATAAGTAAAAAAAAAAAAAACTAAAAAAACTAAAAAAATGGTAAAAACTACAAAAAAATTACTAAAAAAGAAAAAAAAGAAAAAAGGAAAAAAATAAAGGAGAAAAACAAAACTAAAAAACGAATGTATATACAGACCGGGACACCGGGATACAAATGACGACCGGGACACAGGGAATATAAATGACGACCGGGACACAGGGACACAACTACAATGGGGACGCCGGGGGGCACAGGGGGATATAAATGACGACCGGGACACCGGGACACAAGGAATATAAATGACGCCCGGGACACTCAAAGAGAAATCACAGACTGGAACACCGGGACACAAATGACGACCGGGACACAGGGAATATAAATGACGACGGGGACACAGGGACATAACTACAAAGGGGACGCCGGGGTGCACAGGGGGATATATAAATGACGATGGCGACTCAGGGAATGGTCGATTAGCAATCACCATCAACAAAGCTCAAGGGCAATCATTAGAATCATGAGGTATAGATCTGAATACGGATTGTTTTCCCATGGACCATTATATGTTGCATGTTCAAGAGTCGGTAAACCTGACAATCTATTTATATGCACAGACAATGGGACAGCAAAGAATGTTGTATATTCGCAAGTTTTACGTAGTTAAAAACATATATATATATATATATATATATATATATATATATATATATATATATATATATATATATATATATATATATATATATCTATCTATATTCACAGGTGGGACATAGGGACACAACTACAATGGCGCGTAACTAATATGGCGCGTAACGACTTACGCGCGCGGGGGGGCTTGGGGGGGCGCGAAGCGCCCCCAGCAACTAGGTGTTGGGGTGGCGCGAAGCGCCACCCCAACAGCTAGTATATATATATATATATATGTTTTTAACTACGTAAAACTTGCGAATATACAACATTCTTTGCTGTCCCATTGTCTGTGCATATAAATAGATTGTCAGGTTTACCGACTCTTGAACATGCAACATATAATGGTCCATGGGAAAACAATCCGTATTCAGATCTATACCTCATGATTCTAATGATTGCCCTTGAGCTTTGTTGATGGTGATTGCTAATCGACCATTCCCTGAGTCGCCATCGTCATTTATATATCCCCCTGTGCACCCCGGCGTCCCCTTTGTAGTTATGTCCCTGTGTCCCGGTCGTCATTTATATTCCCTGTGTCCCGGTCGTCATTTGTGTCCCGGTGTTCCAGTCTGTGATTTCTCTTTGAGGGTCCCGGGCGTCATTGATATTCCTTGTGTCCCGGTGTCCCGGTCGTCATTCGTGTCCCGGTGTCCCAGTCTGTATATACATTCGTTAGGTTTTAGTTTTCTGCCTTTTTTTTAGTTTTTTTAGTTATACCTCATGATTCTAATGATTGCCCTTGAGCTTTGTTGATGGTGATTGCTAATCGAACATTCTCTGTGTCCCCATCGTCATTTATATATCCCCCTGTGCCCCCCGGCGTCCCCGTTGTAGTTGTGTCCCTGTGTCCCGGTCGTCATTTATATTCCCTGTGTCCCGGTCGTCATTTGTGTTTTTTAGTTTTTTTGTAGTTTTTACCTTTTTTTTTAGTTTTTTTTACTTATGTCCTGGTCGTCATTTATACTCCCTGTGTCCCGGTCGTCATTTGTGATGGTTTGTTGACGGTGTTTTGTTGATGGTGATTGCTAATTGAACATTCCTTGTGTCCCGGTCGCTTTCTCTTTGAGTGTCCCGGTCGTCATTTATATTCCCTATGTGCTGGTGTCCTGGTCGCCATTTGTGTCCCAATGTAATTTCGTAATTTCGTCAGTCGAAAACATGACGTCAGTCGACACAGAAACATGACGTCACCTGACACACAGACAGACAGACAGACAACTTATTTTTATATATTACTAGCTGTTGGGGTGGCGCTTCGCGCCACCCCAACACCTAGTTGGTGGGGGGGCTTCGCGCCCCCCCCAAGCCCCCCCGCGCGCGTAAGTCGTTACGCGCCATAATAGTTACGCGCCATTGTAGTTGTGTCCCTATGTCCCACCTGTGAATATAGATAGATAGATATATATATATATATATATATATATATATATATATATATATATATATATATATATGGTTTTAACTATGTAAAACTTGCGAATATACAACATTCTTTGCTGTCCCATTGTCTTTGCATATAAATAGATTGTCAGGTTTACCGACTCTTGAACATGCAACATATAATGGTCCATGGGAAAACAATCTGTATTCAGATCTATACCTCATGATTCTAATGATTGCCCTTGAGCTTTGTTGATGGTGATTGCTAATCGACCATTCCCTCTCCCGGTGTCCCGGTCGTCATTTACATCCCCCTGTTTCCCCCGGTGTCCCCGTTGTAGTTGTGTCCCTGTGTCCCGGTCGTCATTTATATTCCCTGTGTCCCGGTCGTCATTTTTATCCCGGTGTCCCGGTCTGTATATACATTCGTTTTTTAGTTTTGTTTTTCTCCTTTATTTTTTTCCTTTTTTTTTTCTTTTTAGCTTATTTAGATTTTTAGATTTTTTAGTTTTTTTATTAGTTTTTAGTTTTTTTTTCTTTTTAGTTTTTTTGTCCCGGTCGTCATTTATATCCCCCTGTTTCCCCCGGTGTCCCCGTTGTAGTTGTGTCCCTGTGTCCCGGTCGTCATTTATATTCCCTGTGTCCCGGTCGTCATTTGTATCCCGGTGTACCGGTCTGTATATACATTCGTTTTTTAGTTTTGTTTTTCTCCTTTATTTTTTCCTTTTTTTTTCTTTTTAGTTTATTTAGATTTTTAGATTTTTTAGTTTTTTTATTAGTTTTTAGTTTTTTTTTTCTTTTTAGTTTTTTTGTAGTTTTTACCTTCTTTTTAGTTTTGTTAATTTTTTTTTTACTTATGTCCTGGTCGTCATTTATACTCCCTGTGTCCCGGTGCTTTGTTGATTGCTAATCGAACATTCCTTTTGTCCTGGTCGCTTTCTCTTTGAGTGTCGTCATTTATTTTTTTTCTTTTTTAGTTCTTTTAGTTTTTACCTTTTTTAGTTTTTTTTAGTTTTTTAGATGAAAATTTTTTTTAGTTTTTTCCTTTTTTTCTTTTTAGTTTTTTATTGGTTTTTACCTTTATGTTAGCTTATTTTTCAGTTTTTTCCTTTTTTTTTATTTTTTTTTTATTTTTTATTTTTTTTAGTTTTTTACCTTTTTTTAGTTTTTTTAGTTTTTTTAGTTTTTTAGCTTTTTTACTTTTTTTATTAGTTTTTAGTTTTTTTGTAGTTTTTGCCTTTTTTTAGTTTTTTCAGTTTTTTTTTAGTTTTTTATTGGTTTTTACCTTTATTTTAGCTTATTTTTCAGTTTTTTCCTTTTTTTAGTTTTTTTTTAGTTTTAGTTTTTTTAGTTTTTTACCTTTTTTTAGTTTTTTTAGTTTTTTAGTTTTTTAGTTTTTTTATTTTTTTTATTAGTTTTTAGTTTTTTTTGTAGTTTTTGCCTTTTTTTTAGTTTTTTTAGTTAATTTTTTTTTTTACTTATGTCCTGGTCGTCATTTATACTCCCTGTGTCCCGGTGCTTTGTTGATTGCTAATCGAACATTCCTTTTGTCCTGGTCGCTTTCTCTTTGAGTGTCGTCATTTATTTTTTTCTTTTTTAGTTCTTTTAGTTTTTACCTTTTTTAGTTTTTTTAGTTTTTTAGATGAAAATTTTTTTTAGTTTTTTCCTTTTTTTCTTTTTAGTTTTTTATTGGTTTTTACCTTTATGTTAGCTTATTTTTCAGTTTTTTCCTTTTTTTTTAGTTTTTTTTATTTTTTAATTTTTTTATTTTTTTACCTTTTTTTAGTTTTTTTAGTTTTTTTAGTTTTTTTTAGTTTTTAGCTTTTTTACTTTTTTTATTAGTTTTTAGTTTTTTTGTAGTTTTTGCCTTTTTTTAGTTTTTTCAGTTTTTTTTTTTAGTTTTTTATTGGTTTTTACCTTTATTTTAGCTTATTTTTCAGTTTTTTCCTTTTTTTTAGTTTTTTTTTAGTTTTTAGTTTTTTTAGTTTTTTACCTTTTTTTAGTTTTTTTAGTTTTTTTAGTTTTTTAGCTTTTTTATTTTTTTTATTAGTTTTTAGTTTTTTTTGTAGTTTTTGCCTTTTTTTTAGTTTTTTTAGTTTTTTTTAGCTTTTTTATTAGTTTTTAGTTTTTTTTGTAGTTTTTGCCTTTTTTTAGTTTTTTTAGTTTTTTAGCTTTTTTATTTTTTTTATTAGTTTTTAGTTTTTTTTGTAGTTTTTGCCTTTTTTTAGTTTTTTCAGTTTTGACGTCACCTGATCCAGTTTTTTCAGGTGACGTCACCTGATCCACGATCCACAGATCCACAGACAACTTATTTTTATATATATAGATAGTTTTTTTTTTTACTTATGTCCTGGTCGTCATTTATACTCCCTGTGTCCCGGTGCTTTGTTGATTGCTAATCGAACATTCCTTTTGTCCTGGTCGCTTTCTCTTTGAGTTTCGTCATTTATTTTTTTCTTTTTTAGTTCTTTTAGTTTTTACCTTTTTTAGTTTTTTTTAGTTTTTTAGATGAAAATTTTTTTTAGTTTTTTCCTTTTTTTCTTTTTAGTTTTTTATTGGTTTTTACCTTTATTTTAGCTTATTTTTCAGTTTTTTCCTTTTTTTTATTTTTTTTTTATTTTTTTTTAGTTTTTTACCTTTTTTTAGTTTTTTTAGTTTTTTTAGTTTTTTAGCTTTTTTACTTTTTTTATTAGTTTTTAGTTTTTTTTTTGTAGTTTTTGCCTTTTTTTAGTTTTTTCAGTTTTTTTTTTAGTTTTTTTATTGGTTTTTACCTTTATTTTAGCTTATTTTTCAGTTTTTTTCCTTTTTTTTTAGTTTTTTTTAGTTTTTAGTTTTTTTAGTTTTTTACCTTTTTTTAGTTTTTTAGTTTTTTTAGTTTTTTAGCTTTTTTATTTTTTTTATTAGTTTTTAGTTTTTTTTGTAGTTTTTGCCCTTTTTTAGTTTTTTTAGTTTTTTAGCTTTTTTATTAGTTTTTAGTTTTTTTTGTAGTTTTTGCCTCTTTTTAGTTTTTTTAGTTTTTTAGCTTTTTTATTTTTTTTATTAGTTTTAGTTTTTTTTGTAGTTTTTGCCTTTTTTTAGTTTTTTCAGTTTTGACGTCACCTGATCCAGTTTTTTCAGGTGACGTCACCTGATCCATCCACAGACAGACAGACAGACAACTTATTTTTATATATATAGAAGATAGATATATATATATATATATATATATATATATATATATATATATATATATATATATATATATATATATATATATATATATAAATGGCAAAAGCCGATGAAGATGCTCAAAGAGTCTATGCCGAAAAACTTGCTGCTGACAGAGAAAGTCAGAAAAGAAAGCGTGCCGAGGAATCAAAAGAACAGCAAGGAAACAGGCTTGAGGCTAAAGAACGCAAAACCGCGCAGTTAGATGAAGATCCACCTGGACAGCGAGAGTCAAAACATATCAAAACTGAAAATGATAGCGATGATGATTGGGTTTGGGATCTTGACTTGGATAAGGTCATCAATGCCTACCAGATTTTAGTTAAAAAAGCAAAGGTTCGGCGATATGTATTTCATAGTGAAGCTGAAAAATAAAGAAGAAAAAGAAAACTGAAAAAAGAAAAAATGTAAAAAACTAAAAAATACAAAAAAGAAAAAAACACTCAAAGAGAAATTACAGACCGGGACACAAATGACGACCGAGACAGAGGGAATATAAATAACGACCGGGACACTCAAGGAGAAATTACAGACTGGGATACCGGGACACAAATGACGACCGGGACACAGGCAATATAAATGATGACCAGGACACAGGTATTTAAGAATACCATTCAAAGACAAATTTTTAATTGTAAGAAGACCGTTGAAAGAGAAATTTCTAATTGTAAAATGACTGAAGAACCTACAATGGCAACACCCGAGTAAAGTTGCTCAAAACGAATGTATTCACGCCGAAGTAGCTGAGTTGGTAAAGCGTTATGAATAAGGTTCTAGGTCCGAGAGGCTCCAGGTTTGAACCTTGGCTTTAGCATTAATACAAAAGAAGAAAAAATCTAAAAAAGTAAAAACTACAAAAAAAACTAAAAAGAAAATATATATATATATATATTTATATATATCATCTTTTCCACAAAAATAATAATTTAGTGCTTCTGCTTAAAAACAGCAATCGAATTGATGCCTCCTGATACGCAACTATCAACAAAGTGGCAATCGTTGTGGTCGGTGATCAGTTCTTACCTCGAGATAATATTCTTTATAGGCGAAACAATCAGTTGACAAAGAATTGCTTAAACTCATCGATGCTCGATGCCCTACAATATCCTGACAAATATAAATGACGCCCCGGGACACTCAAATAGAAATCACAGACTGGGACACCGGGACACAAATGACGACGGGGACACAGGGAATATAAATGACGACCCGGACACAGGGACACAACTACAAACGGGGATGCCGGGGGGCACAGGGGGATATATAAATGACGACGGCAACAAAGGAAATGGTCGATTAGCAATCACCATCAACAAAGCTCAAGGGCAATCAATAGAATCATGAGGTATAGATCTGAATACGGATTGTTTTCCCATGGACCATTATGCGTTGCATGTTCAAGAGTCGGTAAACCTGACAATCTATTTATATGAACAGACGATGGGACAGCAAAGAATTTACGTAGTTAAAAACATATATATATATATATATATATATATATATAGATATATATATATATATATATATATATTATATATATATATATAAATATATATATATATATATATATATATATATATATATATATATATATATATATATATATATATATATATATATATATATATATATATATCTATATTCACAGGTGGGACATAGGGACGCAACTACAATGGCTACTCGCAACTACTGTGTCCCTGTGTCCCACCTGTGAATAGAGATAGATATAAATATATGTTTTTAACTACGTAAAAACATGCGAATATAACAACATTGTATATTCGCATATTCAGATCTATACCTCATGATTCTAATGATTGCCCTTGAGCTTTGTTGATGGTGATTGCTAATCGACCATTCCCTGTCCCGGTGTCCCGGTCGTCATTTACATCCCCCTGTTTCCCCCGGTGTCCCCCGTTGTAGTTGTGTCCCCTGTGTCCCGGTCGTCATTTATATTCCCTGTGTCCCGGGTCCCGGTCGTCATTTGTGTCCCGGTGTCCCGGTCTGTAATTTCTATTCGAACAATCCCTGTGTCCCGGTCGTCATTTATATATCCCGCCTGTTGCCCCCAGCGTCCCCATTGTAGTTGTGTCCCTGTGTCCCGGTTGTCATTTATATTCCCTGTGTCCCGGTCGTGATT